>NW_028301596.1:35901785-36208928 GCF_987345545.1 Pholcus phalangioides | reverse complement strand
TCTTGAGTGATCTTCGGCAGCAGTGCCGCTGGTCACTTAAGCGGTACCACATGTAGCTTAAGTGCTCTGGAACTGTGCCGCAATTATCTGTAAATATATGCTGCTGGTCATTCAAGTGATCTAGAACCATGCCGCAGGCCACTTCAATTAGGATCAACACCCGCAGTGATACGCAACTTCAACTCTAGCGAAAACCGGTTTTGAGGTATGGCTAGCAAAGCACGGGCTATTTTATATAATGATCGATTTTGCATAGCCATCCCCATAAAACGTTCTACAAGCTCAGAATCGCGTAGGGTGATGGGTGTGAACTCGACTGAAGTGTTCTGGAACTGCAGCGCAGGTCGCTCAAGTGGCCTGTAAATATGCCACGGGGTCATTCAAGTGGCCTGTAAGTATGCCACGGGGTCACTCAAGTGGCCTGTAAATATGCCGCGGGATCACTCAAGTGATGTGGGAATGCACAGAGTTCCATTCAAGTGATCTGAATCTGTGCCACAAGTCACGTGATATGAAAATGTGCAGCGGGTCACTTGAGTGATGTGAAGCTGTACCGCGGGTCAAGTAAGTTGTGCACAGGTCACCAAATGTTCCTCAAGCCACTTAAATGATCTGCGAATACGCCATCGGCCAGACAAATGAAGTGGAATTGAAGTGACGCCTATTCCCTTTATACAAAATTAGATTTGAGTTCGCGGGTCGCATAGGATGACTCCGAGGACCACATTTGACCCTCGAGCCATAGGTTGGGCATGTATGTTGTACATGATCAGGCAGAGCAGCCCCGCTATTTTCTTCCATTACATCCCAAATGAGGCCATAGGGTCGAGATAGGTGACTTAAGTGGCCAAATCATGATCTGAAATCAAAAACAGTACCCTTTCTAACCAAAACTGGACGTCTTCAGATTTATGCACCCGTGAAATGCCTTTTAGAAAAGAGTCAGACCCGTTAGAATGAATACATAACATGAATAGATGTGACATAACAGAAAAGATGTGAACAATGCTCCGCAGATATTCACAGACGTTCCCCGTGAATTCCGTTCGATACCAATATATTTCATACCATGACTGAACTAATTCCGGTTGACATGCGGAATCCATCCGGTTCTTTCTACGGCACGTGTTCATTCATGTGTTACATGTAGTTTCATCGCTTTATTCCCTTTCAGACTCGAAAAATTTCTGTTGTCCTTAAATATCCTGAAATTTAAGTTTCCTGTGTTTACAATTCAAAATCCTAGAAAATTCTGGAAGTGAGAGGTTATTTCCCAAAGGGGAAAAATCGTTAAACATTACACACACACACAATTAAGAGTACACTGAAGTAAATAAATAGAATGTACATGGATAGCGATACCTATATAGAGTGCATTCCAACGTTGCAATGTGCTATATTGTGACTAGAGTGCAGAAAATCAACAAGTACATATTTCCAGTTGCAGAAACACTTCAGTATTTTACGCATGGTTCGATATTTACATATTGATTAAAGTTAAGGGGTGTTGAGGTTTTTCAGTGGATTAAATATGATATTGCACAGATTTTTGAAGGAAAAATTTCCGAATCAAGTCGAATTCTACTCTTTCCTGCTCCGATATTTTCTATAGAGCTTAAATATTGTTTGAGATAAAGATGCTTGGCATAAGGACGATTGCTGCCACCTATCAAATGAAACCAAAACTATTTGTATTAAATGTTGAGTAAAATAGGTTGTTGGTTTTAAACCACTGTACAGCATGCAAATAAACCGTACATGGTATGGTATATACTTTTTATTCATATACCTGAAAACCGATATAAATTTTATGCGTCATAATACCGGTAAATTTCTTTTCCCGTTTGAAATAAATCTTTTTTTAATCATGAAACACGTATAATAACCGGTAGCTAATTTCGCAAATGCACCGCGATTTCAACCAATCATGTCTCTTCTTGGTTTACGATACTTTCCACTACTTTAATATCGTACGATCTGTCATGCTTTCGGTCACAAAGTGCCTTAGTTCTGTATTTACTGGAATGTATTCTGAACGATTAACACGCTTTATGCCAAACAAAATTGTTCATTTTAATTCACGCAAGGGAAGGATTTAAAATTCCGTTGTTAATGGTGTAGCGAGTGATGAAGGTGGTAATAATAAAGAGAAAAAAATATATATTTTCACTAAAAGTATGTGCTTTTGGTGATAAACAGTTTTAGGGAAGTTTCCGTCTACCGAGTTAGTGTAAGTGATATTGTATCGGACTGTGAACCTGAAGACCAAGATTCGAATCCAGCTTGTGGAAATTATCATTTTTTTCCACTCCTCGCCAGAGAAAATGATTTAAATGTTTTAATTATCTTTGCTGACGCAACATATTTTACAATATATTTTGCGGACTCTTAACATACAGTACTGTAAAAATCAGTTAAATATTATAACAAAAGCATGCAGAAGAAATTAAGACCAATAATTTTATTTTATACAAAAATTGCCACGTTTTGAAGGCAAATAAATTCAATTGGTCGAATGGTCGACGCGTTTCGGCTCTTCAATGGAGAGTCGTCATCAGGACCTCGTGGTCGGAATTCACACGAATGAGTCGTGGAGGGGTGATGTTTACGCGTCTGGTCGTCCGAAGAGTTCGCCTTTGTATTTGCTTCGTCCGAGTGGTCTTTGGATGCGAATTGGTGAGCTATCTGTTGCAAAGTGTTAAAAGTTTTGTCACGACTGAGGTTAATGAAGCCTGTCCAAGCTGACGAAATAGGTGGCGTGTTTCTTTCATCATTAACGAGGAAATTCTGGTATGTTCTGATGAAGTTCTCGAGGGATACTTCATCAAAACATCGGACGACCAGACGCGTAAACATCATCCCTCCACGACTCATTCGTGTGAATTCTGACCACGAGGTCATGATGACGGCTCTTCATTGAAGAACCGAAACGCGTCGACCATTCGACCAATTGAATTTATTTGGCTTGAAAACGTGCCAATTTTTGTAAAATTAAAACCAGGCAAAGTTTCTAATTTTTGTGACAATAATTTTATAAAAAAACGTAGTTGTCTTTTAGAGTCTTTTCTTTTCCTAAGTTCGATTTTACAATATTTTATAGCTGTTTACGACTAATTAACGTGCATAATATATATATATGTATGTATATACACACATGTATATATATATATTTTATATTATGATTTTTCTGCATATTTTTAGTCGATTTGCTATCGGAAAATGCATGGATAAATTGGAGAAATTTTTTACTAAAATTTGCAAAGGTTTTCTATCACATTTTCAGAAATTTGAAATCGTTATCCTCCTTTAATTGTTTGAATATTTAAGTTTGCTTTCAATGTCTAAATTTGTTGGTTTAAAAAATAAAACCAGTTTTATAACATTGAAAATAGAGCGATTGCACATTTGAAATGTCTCGCGGAACGTCGGTGGAAATGTCTACCTTTTTTGCACCACTGTTCCGTGATCAGATTTTAAAATGAATGAACGCAAATTATCGTACAGGCTGAAGCAACGTGATTGGCCGTGTGGAAAAAATTACGAAAAAAATCGTGTAATCGTGGAATAGCGGTGCATTTGCGCAATATGCTAACCGGTATTATGAGCCTATAAAATTTTAACCAGCATGAAGCACAAAAATATATAACATATGCATCATACCACATATAGTTAATTATAATGCTGCAAACCGGTTTGAAACCAACAACATATTATACTTGGGATTCATACAGATAGTTTTATTTTTACTTGATACTCTAGCTATAATACCCGGCCCTACCCGGGTTTTCGTCAATTACTGGGAGGATTGAAAAAGTGACAAACCATTGTAAATGTATATGCATGTCTGAAACGTATTGCTAGGGAGCCACGGTAACCAAAGTAAACATTCCGAAAGTGATTGTTGAGTCCCTGTAACTATTGTTGCCGACAGTTTTTTGCCCATTGCAAGTATTTTCCCAGCTCTGACAAACTTTCAAAGTAGCATATTGTTCAATCCGGGCTCTGTTTGGTATATATGCAAAAATTTGGCGATGATAAGTAGATCATCAATTGTAGATTTGCGTAGAGAACATACAGACAGATAATAAATTATACGTATATATATATATATATATATATATATATATATATATATCCCAGTTCAACGATTTTCCTCGCATCCAATAGTAATAAATATATGAAATATAATAAGACAGAAGGATATATGAAATTTTCCTCTTAATATTTATTTCACCTGTTCGCTAATTATTTTACCCATGTATGTCGGTTTACGAAATATTTCACAAAATTTTACCGGTCCCCATTCAGGAAAGTTTCAAGTACACTGCTACAATTTATCAAAATTAATTTAATTCTCCAAATTTACAGAACAATTTTTTGGTGCTGTTGGCATATTTTTAATAGAAATAATACATGAATGCAGCAATTTAACTAATTAAAGTAGATTTTTGTAATTATTTTTAAATGGTTAATTAAAGGCAAGTATATAGTTTGCCTTGATTTACATCTGTAAAAAATGAAATCTCACTTTCAAAAGATTAATAGTTTTTTTTTACATTTTATTTTCAATCCTCTCAATTTTGGCGCTATTTTACAATTTTCTGAACACATCTAATTTCAACAGGTCTTACAAATGACACCAAGAATGAATCAATATTTTTTAAATGAAAAACTATGGTAGTAGTTATGAAGATATATTTTCAGCTGAAATGAAACAAAAAGATAAACTTTCTAAATCACCAAAAAAATAAAAATAAATAAATTGAATCACAGTTTTAAGAAGGGAGGAATAAAGACCAAAATTACTTTTGTAATTATTAAGTATCTCTTCTATAAGTATCACTTCTACACGTGACTGAGTAAGAAAAGCAAAAACCGGTCCATAGAGACAGATATAGGATATTCAAATGGCGTGATGTTCAACTATTATGTACCAAGACATACGGAAGACTGGATGTTGTGAAAATATTTATTATTTGAGATGTTAATTTTTTAAGGAAGGAAAAAGCTCATCTCTGCCTCTACCGGGAGTCGAACCCGGGTCCCTCGTTTGCCGGACGAGTGCTCCGACCACTAAGCTACAGAGGAGATAGAGATTTTCCTTCGCTAGAGCGTATATATGCCGAACGGAACTGTGCAATGGACGGTGAAACCGATCAGCTAATAGCTCATGGACGACGACCCACCAGAGGGCTATATATATGACATGAATGTCGCTCTCCACTTGTTAATACAAGATATACGGAAGACTAGAGGCAGAGATGAGTTTTTCCTTCCTTAAAAAATTAACATCTCAAATAATAAATATCTTCACAACATCCAGTCTTCTGTATATCTTGTATTAACAAGTGGAGAGCGACGTTCATGTCATATATATAGCCCTCTGGTGGCTCGTCGTCCATGAGCTATTAGCTGATCGGTTTCACCGTCCATTGCACGGTTCCGTTCGGCATATATACGCTCTAGCGAAGGAAAATCTCTATCTCCTCTGTAGCTTAGTGGTCAGAGCACTCGTCCGGCAATCGAGGGACCCGGGTTCGACTCCCGGTAGAGGCAGAGATGAGTTTTTTCCTTCCTTAAAAAATTAACATCTCAAATAATAAATATCTTCACAACATCCAGTCTTCCGTATATCTTGTATTAACAAGTGGAGAGCGACATTCATGTCATATATTATGTACCACTTATGCAATTTCTTTACTTTGTTCAAAATACATGGTTTTTGGACTTATTCCCTTATTAAACTTGCCGATTAAATTGGTATATATGTTTTCAGACCCGAGCAACCGGTTTTTGGAATTTTCAAGAAGCTTTTCATTTTCGATACTCAAATAATACATTGAAAACATAAATGTCAGCAAATTTCAGCATTTTTTTAATTGTTTTTTTAGTTTCTTTAGTTTGTTTTCTTTTTTTTTTAGTAAAGAAATAATTCATTTCTTTTCAATTTTTTCCACCCAGGATAATGCAGGGAATATTCATCTTTCATTCATCCACAGTTTTTTTCGGAAGTTTATTGCTAAGTTTTATGTAACTTCTACACTTTATGTAAAAGTTATTACACTTTTCCCGGAGGCACTTCCTCCAGAGAACCATCTTAAAAAGCCCGTGAAAGTTCAACTTTAAGTACTGCTCTATGATTGGAGCCCCCCCAGATTTCAACTTCAAGTGCGCCCCCAAAGTTCATAAATATATATTCACCACATTCTATTATACACGGTCCTTCAAAAGTCACAGCTTAACTTACTAAAAGTTTAAAAAAAATTCTACAGTTAGAAAATGTTTTAACCAAAGTTTTTGAACCACCACATTTTTCATGTAGGATCTGAAAGGGATAATGGGTTTTTGACCATGTATTAGTCATGTGTATTCAAACATGCAATGGACCATAGATAGTTAAGATAATTCACAGAAACAAAAAGTAATAATTACCTATAATTTCTATAATCTTTATCACAATCAATTTCATTTATAGAAAAAAAATTAGCTTTTCTAATTTTATGGCAGAGACTTGTTATACAGAAAAATACGTTCAGAATAAATAGGACATAGCCGGATACTGATATAGAATAGATATCTCAGCTAAAATTCAAGGATTCGCAAGAAATCGGTAGTAATAGAAAAGAAGCTGCAATTCACAAAATAAAGGGGAAAAAGGATACATTAAGCCAGCTAAAGGATAAAAACTCGAAAAAAAAGGAAAAAGATCAAGGAGAAAAAGGTATAATAGCGGCAAAAGAAAAAGTCAAAGAGTGGAACGATTGATTTTTAACTCCGTTTGGTCGTCTCCTGTGGATATCGTGTTCTCTTATTTGGCGTCATTTTGTTGTCTTCTCAGTCCCGTTTCCGTTTTTTTCCCCCTATTTTCCTCGAAAAAAAAATAATAAAAGTGGAATTATTTCCTGTTTTCTTGCCCCACTCGATACTGGGTTTTAGTTTGCCCAGCTTGTCCAATCCATTACCGAGGACAAGGCGTTAGCACCAAGCTCAACAACAACACATACATAGAGATATATATTTCTTTCCTTACAACAAGTTCTTGTTTTTATTGCCTTTCTTACAACTTATACTTCTTTTCTTTTTTTTTACTTTTTCTTGTAATAACATTCTGACACCTTTTTTGTTATTTTTCTTATTGTTTCGTTTATGCGCCATCCGCTCCTGCGGCCAAATTTATGGAAAAGTTACATATTATTTTTTTTTTGGGCCATATTGGAGGTTTTTTTTGTTGGTAGAGGTCCTTTCGTGTGTAAATTGAGAGACTTGTAACTTCGTCTTTTGTGAAGAATGTGTCTATCCCGAATAGCATCGGAAATCGTATGAAAATATTATGTATGTTAAAGAGGAACTGATAATTTAATTACCATCTGCAACTATGGCATGGGAATTTAAGTAAGTCTGTTTGTAGTGGTTTATCTGAAATATATATATATATATATCCATGTATACCTTTCATATCTAATACGCTGATTTTAATCGGTTCAAGAGTTTCAGGTGAACATGAATGTTAAATCTCGATCGAAAACTATAAAAAGTTCACCATCTTTCTTATATACAAGTTGCATTTCTAATTTCTTGAACTTCAAATTCTATCAAAAATAATCATCACTCATTTGCGTTCGGTATAAAGTATGTTCCATTATGGTGACCGATACGATAGGTAAAATTTTTTTCCCATTCATCCCATGTTATCAAGTATAACGACGAATTCGATATAAAGAGCATTCAATACAACGTTCCCAATCAGCTCTGCTTCGACCTTTTTTTTTTTGCAAAGAAATAAACAATTTGTTCTGCGTGTTTGATCTTGGAATTTGAAAGTTTTGATACATGAATGCGTGCATGCAATTAATTATTACAATAATTGTAAGAATAATAATAATTACTATTATTGAATTTGATTTACATTGTTGTATTGTAAACACACGCAATATAATATTCTCATTCCGTCCAAGTATGAAATTCTCTTCCGTACCTAATTTATTCCACCTTTTCGTTTTAACAACCTTTCAATATACCGTTCGTTTTCTGTGGAACGGTGGGGTTCGTTACAATGAGCATCAACTGCAATACCGCTTCATTATCGATTACATTATATCGACGTGATGATCGGAACATGAAAACTTTTTCATCATGTTATTCTCGGCTTTAAAATATGAAAGAGAAAAAAAAATTATAGTTTTATGCGAAACTAATATTTAGTTTTACGTGTAAGAAATCACAGCTTTTAGTTCCCCTATTCGGAATTTTCTGCACATTTCAATTTTTTTCACCCGAAGCTCCCCAATCACATTTTTTGTTAATAAAATCAAAATTTCTAATGAAAAATATTCACTCACAAAACATCTCAGAATACATGTATAGGCCTATGTTACGATAAAAGCCCGAAGACTGGTTAAACCTAGGATTTACCGGTAAGACCTAAGTTTTGGTTTTACCAAGGCGAGTTGGTAATAGCGCGAAATACTCTCGTGAATGTTTTCATTTCGGACTTTGACGAAGTCAAAGACCGTTTTTATTGAATCAATCATTATCAGCTTATGAATGACGGGTTATTCTTTATAAATGATAATTATAATTACCCAATAATTCAAATTAATTAATAATTAACAAATCAATTAATTAAATAACATGAACTTGTCAGTTCCTGACGCCAAGTATGTAAGCGAATCATTAAATTTATGAATTAATTAATTTAAAGTTCATACTGTTCAGAGTAAACTAAAATGCCCATTTTTAATTAATAATTAGTTATTTTTAATTATTACTATTATTATTATTAATAATGATTGACTAATTTATTGCTATGGTCAATTATTAATAATTTAATTTACTTCAATTAACTAAATTAGTTAATTAACAATAATATGGGACATTACAAAACAAAAGTTTACTTTTTTCTATGCATTAAAAACTGGCTTTTACTGTTCGAGTAATTTAATGAATAAATAAATTAATTATCGTGGAACTAATAAGTTCATGTTTGTTAGTTAGTTCATTTGTTAATAATTATAATTAATGAATTTTTGTAATTATTCATTAATTTATAAACGGCTCAAATTAATAAGTCAACATTAAAAACGGGTGCGACTTGATAAAAGTCAGAAATGTGTTTCTAGTCCTTTCGTGGGTCGGAGGTCTGGTGGCGCAATGCCGGCCGTCGTACGGCCCGTGGTCTTGGTGACTGGCGGGGCTTTTTCTTTTGGCCAGCCGCAAGGTAGCTTGCTTATATCCCACAAGGGACAGAGCAGGGGCCATGTTTGGTGTTGGCATACCTATTCATACATATGTAATAAATGACGTCTCTCTTCGTAACTCAAGCCCCGTGTGCCAACAAAGACACATGCTTAGCTCTTCTCTGCACCACTTGAACCAAGTGTATGTCCCTCTGTGTAAGTATGGTCTCCAAAACCTTAAATACTCCATTCCAGGATGAACGAAGAAAATTTTTATTGACGGTTTATTATTGAAAAAGGTATATATTTTTAAATAATATCTACATAGTTTTCGAATAATACTATTATATAGTAACAACAATACTTTTATATAGTTTTATATATTTATAATAACAGTCTCGCAAGTTTTTAAAATTGTTGTACTCAAAAGGATCCCAACAATTCCAGCACATAACATCCGATTAGACGGGATTTTATATTATGAGGGAAACAATTTAATTGCCGTTTCGCATCTATATGTTTGTGCAATAACTTTTATAGTTTGCAATGTTTTAGAAGCGGAATTACACTATGATAAAATTTTCATGAAAGATCTTTTACAAAACTTGAAAAAACAACCCCTAAGCATGCTGAGCTTACTTACATTCGCTCGATCGTAACGGATACGCTTATTGGTTGCATTTTTTTAAGTTTATAAAAGAATTTTGATAAAACTTTTATAGTAAATGCTGGTCTGGTCTTAAACGCAAATTGTTCCTTTGCTGTTATCTGGACGTCCATTCTTTCGAAGCAGAAAAAAATTTAAAAAATATATAATGTGTTTCAAATGTCCTGTTTAATTTATAAATTTCATTAAATTTTTTTTAATTATTTATTTATTCATATAAACACATGCAAGATAGAAATATGAATACATTCGATGAATAATTTAATATGATGAATACTTATCGATATTATATGCATAGTCCGTTAATTCCCAAGCGGTGCATGATGATTAGGAGTTTCACAAAATTATTTAAAATTATAAATAAAGAATCTGGAAAAAAATATTCATTTCTCATTCTTTGGTTTAGTGATTTGAACACACCTTTTACATTCAGAGTACATTTCCAAATCATGATAATTTCAAATATCTTACGGTTCTTGCATGATCTTGATGCAGTCATTTCCCGCTTAAACGGATATAAACGGTTCCAGCACATGATGTGGCGCAGCGGGGCGATTCTCACCTTTACCGGAGGTTATGCATAGTACCCAAGGTCCTTTGTATATTTAATAAACACCAAAGACTTTATAACATAAGCGATTATTTATACATAATACTCAAGCTAGGCGTCGTTGGTAAACATCCTAAATCGTACTATATGGTATAGTACACAGGGTAATTCATGCATGCATTGTATCATTATATCGGGTACAATCTTAAAGTTTGTTATCGTTATATCGGGGTAGGATCGTAAAATTTGTTATCGTTATATCGGGGCACGATCGTAAAATTTGTTATCATTATATCGGAGTACGATCGTAAAATTTGTTATCGTTATATCGTGGTCTGACTATTCATCACACATACTAGACTTTTTGGATTTTTTTCATATTCATCGAATTTTCCAATTACACTAACCAATCACAGATGAAGGCGATAAATTCCAAATATTCATCAAAATGTCCAACGACACTTGGTTATTAAACATAATCACCAGATATATTATAAAGTGATAATTTTTTTAATATTTATCAAATTTACCAACGACACTTGGGTATTATGCATATTCTCCAGAAAAACCGATAAATTTATCAAACTCACCAAAATTATTGGTAAGTATGCACAATGACCGATTTATCACATTTACCGTAATATATACACCAAAGTACATCTGAGTGGCCAGCAGGCCTTAACGAAATTGTTTACTATTTAATCCGCTTTTTATGTAAAGTACAGTAGTCACTTTTATTCAAACTGGTCAGGGGGGTCACTATAATAAAGCTCCGAGGGCCACAAATTTTAAACCCGTGCTCTAAAGTTATAGGCGGAACGGACTTGAAGGGGGCTGGGGAGAGAGGCACGATTATGATGATATCAATACATTTTTGCACACACATACATGTATAGGTCACCCATACACATCTTCGATGTAGAAGGGGGTGTCTTTGCCCTTGTCTGAAGTTAATGGTAACAGGCTGATAAGATAATATATTTTTAAATTGATCATTAATCATTTTTTTCGCACCACGGTCATTTTCTGCACACGAGGGCTAATTAGACCGGGACCTACAATTTATTGCCGATTTCGAACGGCAGACTTGTTTCTTATACTCATCGAGAGGTTGGTACGCTAACCCCTCGATGGGGACCTGCGGTAGCATTTTTTTCTGCGGTCATGTCGTCGTTTCTGTTGTATTCCTGTGTCAGGAAAGTTTTCTGTCAAGGACGAACCGGGTATTGAACTCGCGACACCTCTAAACACCCTTTCATACTTTAGGCGAGCATCTTATCGACCTAGGCCCTATATTTTTTAAGTAAGATCCGTCAACTAATTACTTGGGGAATTCAGTCTTATTGCAGTCAAATCTCAATAAGTCGAATGTGGAGCGGCCGACA
This sequence comes from Pholcus phalangioides, assembly GCF_987345545.1. Lineage (NCBI taxonomy): Eukaryota > Metazoa > Arthropoda > Arachnida > Araneae > Pholcidae > Pholcus > Pholcus phalangioides. Next base: position 36,197,150 of record NW_028301596.1, on the reverse strand, counting down.
AAAAACCCCGAATTATCATTAGTTCGCTCTATCGAAGATACCGATTTCAGAATAGAGAAAAAAAAAAGACTTTTTTTTTTAAATAACAGCGCTATATTTACGAATATCGCATGAGTAGAACATGTTAAATTAATGGAGGTGAAGGAATTCGAAAAAAAGATAAGTTATTCTAATTTCATAGTATTTAATTATTAAATAAGACTAATTAGGGATAAACTAGACGTACATTCTGTATTATAGAAACGGAACACACGATACACGTATAAATGCAACGAATTATAAATGAAGCTGCATACAGGACTATTTTCTGTTGAAAAATGCAAAATGAATTTTTGACTGTGTCTCTCCTTTTTATCCTTCTTTCGTAAGAAAGTCATTCGATTTTTGCAAGCAAATAAATGAATCCTCTAAATTAATCTGATAAATTCTATTGGTAAATACTAAACTGTGTTGCTAAATTCAGGTAGCTAAATGCTAAATCTCATTGATAAATTGCTAAATCTCATTGATAAATGCTAAATCTCATTGCTAAATGTAAATCTCATTGATAAATGCTAAATCTCATTGCTAAATGTAAATCTCATTGATAAATGCTAAATCTCATTGCTAAATATAAATCTCATTGATAAATGCTAAATATAAATCTCATTGATAAATGCTAAAATCTAAATTCTGTTGCTAAATTCTACTGCTAAATTCTGAATTCTACTGTCAAACGCTGCATTCTAGTACTAAATTTGGTTGCTAAATGATAAATTCTATTACTATATGTTGTTCAAATTTCTCTCCTTCAAGAAAACTTCGACTTTAAGAAAAAAAAAATCGTGTTATGTAGGGGGAACATTCTAACACTGGAATGCAAATCTGAGGTTCAGTGGAAACTTCGACTTAAAACAGATATCCGAGTTATGGGAGTTCAACTTATCATGAATTGGCTGTAATTTTCACAATTAAACCCCTTCCATCCACATTGACTCTTCCGTAGCCTCGCAATCACTTATCAAAAATAACCGTTTCGCTCATCATATAAACAAATAAGTTGGAAAACGTCCACTAAAATTTTCGCATTATACGATTTTTCCTCGGACATTCGAGTCAATGTTCTTTCCCGAATATCGTCTTTAAGTCTTTAAGGGCGATATTTGGGAGACACGAGAGAATAAACGAAGCACTTAAAGCCGAACATTACACAGCAAGTTAGACTATATCCTACCACTAAGAAACGATCCTATTTTTTTCCTCCTTTTCATGGAACAAGTCCATCCATCCTTACCAAAAAAAAAAAGAACGCTACCCATTGGAACTAAAGACAGAAATTAAACCATAAAAACCCAAAAAAGATCGTAAAGCACGCAACAAGGACAAGAAATTCCAAACAAAAGACAAAAAAAAAAACCGGGATAGCGTATAAAGGCACTGTACAAAGCTGCACAAAGAGGCGCACAGCAATATAGAAAGCCTGCATATAACCATCGTCTTACAAGGAGGAACGACGGACAAAAAAAAAGTCTTAAAGGAAGGAATCCCTATCCTCTAATAATCCTTTTCCCTTGCTGTTCCATGTTCAGTGCGATAATATCCCTTTAGGGATAAGAGATACGAGAACGGGATCAGGAACAGAAATATATATATATAAATAGGAAATAGGAAAAAAAACCCCGCGTAGTTCGCTTGATGTTAGAACTGCATTCGAATCAGTCGGGTGTCTAGTGATGCGGACGCAAATTCTTCAACCTCGTCGTCCGGAAGCTAAAGATTCTCGATTCGGTTCCCGGTATAGCCTACATACGTATACACGAATATACGCACATCTCTCGGTCTCTTACATGGGTCGGAAGTTCCACGCTTAAACTCTATTTTATCCATTTCTTATTCTTATTTTCTTTCGTGGATAGTATTCTATGGGTAAAGATGAGAATCTTTAGTTTGTTGTTAGGATTTCCTATCTAGACTCGGAATTTATACCGTTTCGTTCATGCTTAGTCCCGATTTGTCTTCTTATTTCTCTTCTTTTTTTGAGTTGGTTTCTTTCGATAGAACAGTTTCAGAGGATGGAAGTCCAAAGTAAACAAGCAGGTAGTATTTTCCCAAGATCTTTTCTATCAGTGCAGAACAAATAGATTTAGGATTTCACTCCACTCCTGATATTCTTAAATTCCCTTCTTTATCCATCTTTGTGTCGAATTTCTAATGTTGGTATTTTATAAATGAAAGCTATACACATAGTCAGCTGTATCTTTCTGAAATGTGAGCGGATCTAACTCTCTTTTATAAGTTGGGAGGGTTTTTTTTTCTTCTTCTTCTGCTATTTTTCGCTTTCAAGAAATTCTGATAACAAAAATGTTCTGGTTGAAATTTCCGAGGTTTCAATGAACATTTTTTGGTTGTTTTTCGGGGTCAGACTCGAAGATTTATAGTACTACATCGTATTACAGCGAAAAAAATGAGAAAAATGGAGGTGCCAAATACATTACCGGTTCTCACCAAAATCTTCGTAAAACGTTGAAAAAATAGCCAATTATAGCGATAATTCCAGAAACATTGAATTTGATAAATCACAATGCTTTAATTCTGTAAATATTAAAACTTCTACATAAACTAATCGATATATATTAAAAAAAATGTAATTATCATAAAACTGATTGATAATTAAAATATTGAAGTTTACTCGTCTCACTATAGAAAATACTCAACAGCGAAGAAATAGTAGGTCATAAAATTAATAAATAAAATATTAAAATCAAATCTCGCCATAATATGTTAATCGAATACAAAATTCATACAAGACAAACTGTTACTTGACCAATAAGCCGAAAGGATGTCTCATCCACAGTACTTTAAGGAGTACAAGGAAATGACAAAAAATAGTCTACGTGAGATAACTCAGTATGTTCTTATTCAATTTCATGGCAACTCATGAAACTGATCGATAAAATGTTGGAATTTATCAATGAAATATTTATATACATTTCAGTTTCATTATAATAAGTCAACATCGAAGAAATGACAATTTATAAAACTGAACAATGAATATTCCTTAATCGATGTATTTTATTGTCATTTATTCGTATTTTTGTATTATTTATTATATTTTTAGACTCTAAAAATAAATAAATAGATTCGGAACATTGAATATGATAAATTATAATGCTTTTATCGTATATTAAATGTTCTACATGAATTCATTAAGCAGGATAGTGCACACAAATTTGCCAAAAAAACACATTTTTTGAATTTTCAAATACTATAAACTTTTATAAGTCTAACTGCGTTCTAGTTCTTGTTCTAATTGCACCAGAAGTATTTTTTGAATATTTTAATATAACTGCTGTATTATATATATATAGTAATTTTTTCCATTAAAAAATTCTCTTCTCTCAAAACTGTTTTTTCTGACAGATAAGGAAATTTTTTTCAAACAACGCTTGTTCAAATGTTTTGATGTTTTGTGTGCGTATCAACACTCTCACGGGGTTGCATACTTTAACAAGAGGATTTCTAATTAAATAATTCAAAGAAATTTTATGGTGCAACATAATGGTAAATTTTGGTGGTTTTTGAAAAAATTGTCATATTTTGAACTTTCAAAATTCAAAAAAAAACGAAGATATTAAAATTCTAAAAGCTTCCGTTGAATTGTATAAAAATATCATCAGAATGTAATGTGAGTAAAAATGTAAATGTCTTAATTCGTTTTTATTAAATAAAATATAATTCTCATAAAATTGATTATTAAAATATTAAAATGTGTTCGTCACATTATACAGGGTGTCCTGTAAGTGATATAACGTGTCCTTCGTCTCACCAACCGCCCTTAGTAGAGGTATAGTTTCAAAAATTATGAAAAAACGTTCGAAACTTACCCAGTACCAGTTTTGAGAGTGAAAATACAGCGTGACTATGATTATTAATGTGATGATTATGATTCGACTTTGTGATTATTAAACAAAATAAGAAATATAAATTTTTATACGGTGTCCCCGTCCTCTAACTTCCGATTAGGAAGTTTTACCCTGTATCACCTGAAGCCAACAGAAAAAATTTCACGTTCCTAAGTGCAATATTCGCTAAGATATTTTTGAATTCAAAAATTTGAGAAAAGTTATGAAAGAACAGAAAAAAACTAACGGACGACGCTTCTTTCCCTCATTTATGCTGTCCTTTCCCAACTTTTTTCGGATTTTGGATTTGAATATCCCTGCAATTAAATACATGGGGTTTTTTTTCCTCAGGAGAGACATGACAAAAACTTTCTAATTGGAAGTTAGAGGACAAGGATCCCGTATAAATATCTAAACTTTTTATTTTGTCACACACTGTATTTATTTTCACTTCAAAAACTGGTGAAAGGTAATTTTTGAACGCCTTTTGAGCAATTTTTAAATTGAAACTATACTTCTACGACAGAAGGTTGATGAGGTAAAGTTTGCAATAATACTTACAGGACACCCTGTATAAAATGCTCAACAACGGAGAAATAGCAGCTCATAAAATTAATCAATAAAATACTAAAATAAAAGCTCACCAAAAAATCCTAAAAATATAAAACTGATGTAAGACGTAAAGTTACTTAACCAATAAGCCAAAAAGGATACCTTATCCACAGTAATGTAAAGGAGTGCAGGTAAATGGCATAAACAAATAGTGTAAATTGAAATAAATATTCTACAATCATTATGTTTTCATTTTATTTCATAGTAACTCATGAAACTGATAAATGAAATGTTAAAATTTCTCAATATAATATTAAAGTTTATCAATCAAATATTTAAATTGGTTTCAGTCTCACTATAAGAAGTCAACATCGAAGAAATTACAACTCATGAAATTGATGGTTGGATATCTGTAATCGATGTATTTTTCATTTTAATTTATTTGTATTTGTGTATTTTTAATATATTTTTTGTGCTTGGAGCTAGATTCGGAACATATTAAATATGATAACTCATATGTTTTTATTTCATGATAATCAAAAGCTATATATATATAAAATTGATTTTCTGTCTGAGTGTGTGTGTGTGGGTTTTTTTTTATAGAAATCTATAATTCTAGAGCGATCGTTGCCAAAATTTTGCATATATACGAAACTGGATTCGATGATGGGCTACTTTAAAAGTTTGTCAGAGCAGGACAAATTCCCGAGATGGACGACAAACCGTCGGACAACAATGGTTATTAGGCCTCGACAATAGCTTTCGGAATGAATACTATAGTTACCGTGGTTCCCTAAGAATGCGTTTCAGACATGTAAATGTCTTTATAATGGTTTGCCACTTCTTCAATGCTCACAGTATATTGAGAAAACCCAGGCAGCTCAGGGTATTGTAGGCAGCCATTTATAAACTAGACATAATACCTGGCGCCGAGAAGGTTTTCCTCAATTACTGGGGGGATTGAAAAAGTGACAAGCGATTTTGAGGAATAAATTGTTATTTACACGTATACTGCTGGCAGCATTAAAGAGGTGACAAACCATTGTAAATGCATATACATACATGTCTGAAACACATCGCTTGGGAACCACGGTAACCGAAGTAAACATATCAAAACTCATTATTGAGTCTTAGGAACAATTGTTGGCTGACAGTTTTTTGCCCATTCCGGGCATTGCTCTGACGATTTTTTAAAGTAGTCCATTCAAATCAGGTCACTTTTGGTTTATATGATAAATTTAGCGAAGATCGGTCAAAAATTGAAGATTTGTATAAATAACATACACGCATACGCATACAGACACACACACAGAAAATCAATGTCAAGCATATAGATGCATCAATTATAATTACATAAAACATATTGCTATCAATAAAATTGATAGTTAAAGTATATAAATTTATCCATCTCTCTACATAGAAAGTACTCAACAACGAAGAAATAGCATCTCATAAAACTAATAAGAAAAATATTAAAATCAAATCTCACCATAACAATGTTTCGAATACAAAATTGATGAAAGACATACAGTTACTTGACCAATAAGCCGAAAGGATACCTTATCCACTGTACTTTGAGGAGTGCAGGTAAGTGACATGGAAGAAATGATACCTTACTCGCTCTCTTTCGTATTACAGATGAAATGCTTCAGAAGAAAAGAAACTCATTCTATCTTCAATGAGAGTAACAGAGAGAGAGAGGTTTTTCTTTCTACATAGTTTTTTTTTTTTTTGCTCACTTTCTTCTGATTCTTATTACTTTTTCTACCACTTTCTTACGGTTTCTTTAACCCGACCGGTATCTAATCTGCTCCACTAGTGCGTAAAGTTACAATAAAGCAGCCGAGAAAACAAAAAGACAGAAACAAGAGAAAGAGAGGATCGAACACACAACGTTTCCTTTGACTCCAAGCACGTCGTATAACACTTCCGTTTTTATATCAAGAACAACAACAAAATAAATAACTAAATAAAATAAAATACAAGGAGAGATAGAATTCATTACACGAATCGGTGTGAATAGCTGAGACTGTCCATTGGACATTTCGAATTTCCTGTAGTTTTGTACGGAGAGAGTGACAATTAAATGTCTTATTTCTTCTCGTGTCGGACATTTTCTGTGTTATTCTATTCCGAAATTACTGACAGCTGTCATTCTAAATATTCCGGGAAAAAAAATTACAATGTACAATGATAATAATGCATAACGAATACCGATTCAATTTTTTTCTTTCTGGATTAATACTTCCGTTGATTTTTATGTTTATTCATGTATATTTTCGATGTGTCAATCACTTGATTTCGTCTTTGCTGTACAATATCCTACTTTTTCGTAACAGTTTTTATATCTGAGTTTAAAAAAAAAATGAATTCGTATGCGGTTTTGAATTGTTTTAGTAAATTGTGAGAAATTTGAAATTTTGAACAATAACAAATTTAAATACACTAGGTCATAGTTCTCCAAACTTTTTGTTCCATCGCCCCCTTCATATTCTTTTTCTCTCATCAACACCCCTCCCCCCCGCGACTCAAGCGAACCCATAGGATCCTATGTTACACTCGGCCCCCCACACTAGTCCATAACTAACAGAAAACTTTAAAAAACTTTTAATTTATAAAAACTAAAACAGAAATGCAATGGCACACTCTTTTTTCGATTAACATTTTGCTTGTTGTGGTCATTGTTTTTGTATTTCATAGAGGATAACACAATTTTTTTTTTCATACACACGAGGATTTTGGTATTATTTAGAATTTATTTAGTATTATTTAGAATTATTTAGTATTATTTAGAATTATTTAGTATTATTTAGTATATTTTGTATTATTTAGTATATTTTGTATTATTTAGTATATTTTGTATTATTTAGTATATTTAGTACATTTAATATTATTCAGTACATTTAATATTATTCAGTACATTTAATATTATTCAGTATTATTCAGTATATTCAGTATACTCAGTATTATTCAGTATATTCAGTATACTCAGTATTATTTAATAGTATTCAGTATACTCAGTATTATTTAATAATATTCAGTATTATTTAATATTATTCAGTGTATATAGTCTTATTCAGTATTATTTCGTATATTTAGTATCATTTTATTATACGAAGATTAATAGAGTAATTACATTTTTGGCTACCAACTGACACTATATATTTGTCCGAGAGTAACTGCTAAGAGTAATTCAAATTTTTGCTTCTCTACTTACTTATAATAATAAGTACTCACTGAATCATATAGAGCATTTTTTATAGGTTTAATTGGCAAATGCATTTTTGCAATCAGATAATTAGTGAAGAATATATATATATACTGTTTTTTTTTAAGAGTTCTACATTTATTTTTACATTGTTACATTTTCACTGAAATGTGACGATTTTTTTACATTTTTAAATTAGATTTCTATGATTTCGATTTTGATATTTTTGTGAGTACTTTTTTTTTTATTTCTCAATAGAACCTCGATTCTTTAAAATCAAAGAAAAATTTCATTTGTGTTTCATAAAATCATTTTTTTTTCATAAAGTGTAAAACAATTTGTTTTAATTAATTGCCTCATTAAACCAATTAAATTACCAGAAACTATCAAGAAAAATAATTTTTTTGAGGGAAAAAATTCTATTTTGTTCGGAATAGTAACTAAAACATATTTCAATTTCTATTGGAATTTCTATAATTTATTTCTTTCTGTTAATAAAATTTTATTATGATTGAATTCTATTGTCATATTTCCTAATCTTTCTCTCATTATCTACTATAATAATCTATGCTTCGAACAAAAAACGGAATAAATTCGTGAGCAATTCTCCAACAATATCAAAAGAAAAATTAATAGAAAAAAAATTATAAAAAAAGCGCCGTATTGGAAAATTTCGCCCGAGATGTCACTTGAATAAGAAAAATTAAAACTTGTGTCATAACTTAGAAATTTAATTCATTTCGAATTATTAGTGTTTTTTTTTCTTCATTTAATCAAAAAAGCAAGAGTTTTATCACAAAACGAATGAATTCAAGCCTGTATTATTCTATTAAACATAGAAGATGAAAGAGGGCTAAAAAAATTGATTTTATTTCTCAATTATTCCATAACACACAATCCTTTTTAATTAAATTTCTTTTTTCCTCTTGATCAAATAATAAATACAATGAATTTCGAGTAGAAATTTTCACACAAAGATGTTGTGTGAATTTTCAGAATTTTTCTTGAAAAAAAATGAAATACTCCCCATGAGGATTCTTTTTTCAAAAAATTGAATTAATTTCCTTTGAAAAGTTTTTCGGGAAAATATTTAATTTTTTTTTCTTCTTCTTCTCTGGTTAATTGCTCTAGAGGATATTCGGCCATTATCTGTCCTTGTCAGGTACAGTTAGTTTCTAGGAGGAAAACTTTGCGATTTCGTTCTCTTTTTTTTTGGAAAATTACACCTTAATTTTTTTTTATTTTTCGTTTAAAATTTGATTCCGTAATTGGCTTTTGTGAAATTTTAATTTTTATTTCTTCGTTTCGTTGTTGTCACGAATTCGAGTTGTCTTGTCTTCACAATCGAGAGAGAGCTTGATTACGTTCGTGCCCTGTTATCACCGCTTGTGTAGGAGAATGAGGGGCTCTTTAATTCATCCAGAAAACGACGCGAAGATGTGAAAACTTTAACGAGTATACTCGTATTTGTATTTTAATTTTGGAGGGGATCAATTAAAATTTCGAATGGGGTAATATTTCCATTATTACGATTTTTCTGAATTTAAATGTGTTTTGGAGTTTTTGAACCACCTTGAATAATTATTGATTACTTACTCCTGTCATCGTCGTTAAGTAGGTAAAATGTAAGATATCCCTTTATTTATATTTTTAATAAAATGAATATATTATTGGGCTGACATGGCCGTGCCGGTAGGTAAAATAACTTGAAAAATGGAAGGGGGAAGTATCCAGTGTATATTCAGGGCTTTGTAGTCAGCTTAGGTTATTTTATATGGTAGTGATGGGAAAACTACGGCCTGCTTAGAGTGATATACGCCAACATGGTTTCAACAGTAGTCACAATTTTTGGATCAGAGATTGACACGGATTGGTTATAAACCTGATTTAACCAATCCGCGTTGATCTCCTGTCCAAAAATATAGTTTAAACCATTTCGGTGAATACAACCTTTAGATGTTCCATCCGGTCCGCCGGCGATTTAAAAATAATAAAATAGAAATGTTCAGCGGTGATGCAAAAACTCGAATAGAATGCTCGATTTCATTCTTAAAAAGGTCTCTGTGTTCTCCTAAAGTCATTCTTCCTCTCCTCCAGGGCTTAGTTCGTCTTGGACGGAATATACTGTAAGGTTTTGGAGACCCATGCCTACAGACGGACATTGACTTGGTTGAAGGGGGTGCAGAGGAGAGCTGTACGTGCTCTTGTTGGCACACGAAGCTTGAACTATGGAGAAAGACTTGATTTCTTCAATATGTTTAGATTCAAGGAACGCGGTGTCAGGGGAGGATATGATTCAAGTGTTAAAAATTTTTAACGGGATGGCCCAACACCTTCTATAGCAGAACGCCCCCGCGCGAAGCTCGTGACATCACTAAAGTCGTCCATTTCACCTATAGTCATTGAATATATTGCAAAAAAAAAGGTAAAGATTTTTCGGACTGCTATATCCAATGACTACAGATGAAATGGACGACTTCAGTGACGTCACGAGCTTCGCGCGGAGGCTTTCTGCTATAGAAGGTGTTGGATGGGCGGGATGGAACATGATTTATTAATACACCGTCCATAAACTGCTCCGACAAAGGGACACCAGTATCATTTAGTAAGGGTAAATTCCAGGTTCTTGTGTCACAGGGAGTTCTTTCTCTAATACGGTTGTTTATAAATGTAATAGCTTACCTCCAGGGGTGGGTCGTTAATTCTAACACAATTTTCACGTTTAAAAAAAGTATGATAAGCAATGTGGGAAAAATAGAGCAGCCTTCAGTACTTAGATAAGACAAGCATAAACATTTTATGGGCAGTGTATTAATTATTCGTTTTCTTACGGGATATATGCTTTTATGTTGCGCTGCTGTATTTTGGTTATACAGATACAAACACATGCCACAGCAGAGAAAATGCCCAAGAAGGTGGCTGATAAAAAGATGCTCATAAAAAACATGGATGTCAAATGTATATTTAAACTACATCAAAAATGCAACAGCCCAATAAGAGCAATAAAACACCATTAATTATGATAAAATATAAAGATACTGCCCATAAAAAATAACGGTTGTCTCATCTAAGAATGGATAGCTTCTCTATTTATCACCATATGTTTATCGTATTTATCTTTTTAAACGTGTCAATTGTGTTAGAATTCACGACCTCTGGAGGTAAGCTATTTATTAACAAACCTATAGGAGGAAAACTCCCTGCGACACCACAATTTAGAATTGTCCCTTACCAATCGACTGGTGTCCCCTTGTCGAAGCAGTTGATTGATGATATATGGTCTATTTTATCCATCCTATTGTAAATTTTAAACACGTCAATCACATGTTATTCGACATTTGCGCTCTTTTACTTTAAACATTTTTAAAAATCAAGTCTGTCTTGATAGCTTAAGCCCGTGTGCGTCATCAAGAACAGGCGTGGTTCTTCTCTGCAGCCGCTCTACTAAGTCAATTTATCCTCTGTAAGTATGCTTTCTAAAACATTTGACATCCATATTTTTTACCGGCATAATCTTTTCAGCCACCTTGAGCATTTTGCCTGTTATGGACCCTGTGTTCGTATTTGTAATTTTCAGTTTCAGTGATTTAAAAAAAATTCATTTAAGTGGGTGTTTTTTTTCTTGCATACGGAAAATATAGTGGTTAGGATTTAAATAGAAACTGATTTAAAAAATTTTGTATATTCGAAAAACGGAGCACCACATGCAATAAATATACATGAAGTTATTAGAATATATATATTCATTTTTTTCATAGTTTTAAAATCAAAACCATTGTCTCTCATTTGTAATGAAAAATGTAGGCAGGCTTAAAAGTATATGATTATTCCCGTTGATGAAGATAGGTGGCTAGCGCACCACAACCTAGTGAAGAACCATTGTGAAAAGAGAAATATGAAATGAATAAAGTTTTTGAAATTTTATCCACATTAAGGAGACCACTCCTTAAGGCTTACCTTTAAGCATGTGAATGACGCAAATGTAATGGGCATTGGACAAATGCTGTGATTAAATTAAGTTTTATGTTTCCCTTTTTTACCCGTTGAGGGAAATTTGAACTATGGTATATAATAATAGGAATGGGCAGAAAACAACAAAAAAAGAAAAAGGAAAAATTTTAGCGGATCAAAAATTTTCTGACATAGATTCTTAAAATTGTAATTTTTTATTCTTGAAAATTAGTAGCGGGTGTGTAATGTACTTTTAAGCCCGCCACAATTTCGTTGCAAATGAGAGACAATTATTTTTTTTTCTTTACAACTGTTAAAATGAATATGTACATTTTAATAATTTCATGTATATTTATTGCATTTGGTGTTCCATTTCTCGAGTGTACAAAAGCTTTTAAATCAGTTTTTTCTGTTTAAATCCTAACCTCTATATTTTCCATACGCTGATTCTACATAGGTCTGAGTAGGGTGCGGTTTTTTACGACATGTCATATTTTAGCATTTTCAAGCAATCGGTCATATTTTAGGAATTTAAAAAAAAAAATTATTATAATTTTTGGTAATTTATTACCAACAAAATTGATCTGCCGGCATCTTTTGCTACCGGCACTATTTCTATTCCTGAGGGTGGCCCCTTGCTATGCTTCTGAAGTGGGAAACCATGGATGGCCCGCCAAGCGCGAGCGAAAGATCTTATTCGTTTGGACAAACAGAATCTTCGGTTTCAATGCATTCTCATCATGTCCAAAGTTACAGTTGTAACTAAGTTTCTTTTTTTTTTTCCGAGGAGGGAGGGGTTTTGCAATCATCCCCTCCCCCCGCCACTATGCGATTGTGTAAGAGCATTGTGGTGAACTAGTATCGAAGAACACAGGTTCGAACCCCACTGACGGTATAATTTAGTGGTGGTTGGTTGAACATTAAAAAAATTCACTCATGAAATGCAAAAAGCGAAATAAATAAATTAATTAAAACAACCTGCCGAAGTTTTTTGCTTCTGAAATCAGAAGGCAGCAGCTCAACAAACGCATAACATGTATTTCACAGAAACAACACATACGCGACACAGTAGCACATTCTGAAATGTACCAATTAGTCGGAAGTTCCTCAGCAGAATGCTTATGAGGTGGATGTGCGATTAAGTAGTATCAGGGACGGTTTTGGACATTTTTTAAGTGTAAGCGAATGATATTTTGGTGATGAAAAATCAACCTCCCCCCACTTCATTTTTCGCCCTAAAAAAGTCGATCCCTTTCAGTTGCGCGAATGCGAACCGATCTCCCCGTTGAAAAATCTCGCCACAGAGAGCAACAGGCCTCTACAACGATACAATTATTCAATCATTACACTTCACACATAGTTAGAAAAACTGACTGCAGATGGCAGCGCTACCTAACATTACACAGAAACAGACTTTAGGTTAATACAATTTAATTGTATTATCGTATATTATTGTATTATTTTATAGTTCTATTGTACTATCTAACCCAAAATGTAATTCATTTCTATTTCTATAGACTTTAGGTTCACAACACCACAACACATACATGTACAGCTTCCAACATGTCCAGGTCCATTGCGACAGAGCGGAGGGCCATAGTTAGGAGCTCTCCTTCAGTTGGTACCTTCTGCGGCCGCGTAGTTCGAGGATTCACGATGCAGCCCCAGAGTCGTATCCCTCCTCCTTTGTCTGCAAAACTTCAAAGATTAATAACAGTGTACTTTGTATTATGTTTTGAAGTAAATAAATAAATAAATATATATGTAAGCACAGAAATTGATTTAACATGAAGCAACATTGCTATTCAGCTAAAGTGAGAGTTAGTGAGACTGCAGAAAAAAACAAGGCTTCTTCCGATACTGCTCTCTTTGTTTTTTTATTTTTTAAAAGCCGTTTTTACCAGTTGACCGTCGTGAGACAGGTTCGTTTTATCCGACTGTTGACAAGCGAGGGTTCTCTGGATCGATACGGAGCGTTGAAGCTTCTCCTTGCTGCACGTCGCACTAAAAAGCTGTAGTCAGCGACTTTAGCTCTGTAGCTATAGCTAAAAACCACGGACATTAAGAGGTGTGGCACCCCCCCCCCGAACCAGACTCTCGCCAGCTCTCGACTCGTGAATTATTTCCATCTCACCTGTCGGATCTGTACTGAGTAGGATTGCGACGTCTGTTCAACAATTAACCGGCATGGCCTTAGGGCTGGGTCAGGGGTATATATCTATGTATTATCAGTTTTTTTTCAAATATTTCTTAGAAGAAAGTAAATTACGGCAGTTTTCTTTCTCTTTTTTTTGAATATTTCAAAATACATTTCCTAATTTAGTGCGTTCAATAGAATTTTTTAAAAGTATGGTACTGTAATTGTGAATAAAGTGTGTGTAGTTTTCATTTGAATTGTGAGTCAGATAGTTGTGATTAAAAACCATTTGAATTTTTTTACTCAAGTGCATTTACTGCTTAATTTTTAATTTGATAAGATGAGAAAAATTGAGAGATTGAGAAAAATGATGTTAAATATATAATGCGTAAAAAATTATTAGGTCATGTTTTTTCCGTCATAAATATTTGTATAGTTCTAAGATGTTTATGTCATAAAAGTCCGAGCCTTAATTACAGCCATCCTGTACATGCTCAGATGAATATTTAATGTGCTAGCGTCGTACGTGTGGTTAAAAAAAATTACATGCCCGGTCAAAATTCCACATGCCCCGTGCATGTTGTGCAATAGATTTGCCCCGTCCCGCATTAAACCAGATATTTCAATTCGCCTACGATATTGTAGAATAAAACAAAATGAAAATTCGAATATAATGATAGAAATGCCACGACTCATATTTACAAATGAATGATTTATGTTTTCTTTCCAGCACATCAAAATATACTAACCGTGTATCGTTAAATAAACTTATATCATCTTTTCCTTGGGTTTAATAAAAAAAAGTTTCGTTTCAATAAGTCTGTGGTGATTGGTCAGAACATGATATCCCCAAAAAATGACTTTTTGATTTAAAAGTAAGTCTTGCTAATTAAAACTAATTAGAAGTGAGGTAAATGCGCAAATACGTGTATATGGCTAAACAACATGTTGATGTATGATATTTTCATTGGTATTTGTGTATATGCTTTATTTTTGATTGTTAAATGACAATGAAAATACTTATATCTCAAAACTGTGATTTTGTTCTGACCAAAGACCTCAGAATTCTAAGTCGAGAAAAATTTGAAATTTCATGCAAAATTTTATGAACATGTTTGTTTCATGGAAATATATTTTATTTATTTTTATTCATAAAATTCTCATAGAAACAGAGTAAAAATGTCAGGGCAAATTTTCATGAGGAAAATTCGAATTGGGTATGCTGAGATTCTCTTCAGGAAATAGCGCGTCAATTTATTTTATCAATTTTATACTTTTCTGCTAAAATACTTATCATATTATTGGTACATCACTTATCATCACTACGGTATAATTAATATTTTATATACCCCTATTTTTTTTTAATTATCGAATATTAAACAAATAGAAATGGCAAATAAAAATTCACTTGCCCGCAATTCGGCACCGGAATTTCTTATTGCAGATTATTTACTACTGCAGTTTTTTTTGAGATGTACAAGAGATAAATTTTTTAATTAAATTAAAATTTTGATAATTTTCAAAAAATAAATTTCATAAAGATTCATAGAATTACCGCATTGAGTACTCGATTATTTTTAGACGAAACGTTATGACTAAAAACGTCGTAAATTCCTTGTGATATTATCCCTTTTATCATTACCGAATGAAATTTGCATATACATTTTCTCTATTTGTTTTGTATTTATTTTGTTTTCTAAAGTAATGAAATTTGCGTCTGTGGATATTACGCTAGAAAATTCAGTAACTTGTTATACCCAAGTAACTGGCTTATCGGAAATTTATATATTAATCTGTCAGTTAATCAATTTCATCATACAGCATTCAAATATTTCATACAAGGACAGATTCATCCGGGACCTGCAGTTTATAGCTATCCCCTTAGGTGCTAACGGTATACTAAGGGGGACTTCTTACGGTAGGGGTTCTTAAACTTTTGCGTTCTATATAGATTCCGTGGAACAATTAGACGCTTTAACGATTCTCTAGGTCACGGACCAGTATATAATAATGAGAAAAAAAAAATGAGGTGATGTATGAGGTATTTTCTCATGTAAGAGCTCACAGATCCCATGAAATCTGCACAAGGAGCTTCAAGGACTCCGTGGTCTCCTAGTTGAGAATCTGCACCTTATAGAGTCATAAGCTTAGTGCGCGTTCGTCTTGGCGTTATCCCTATAAATACTATTCCACGTAGCAGATGATGTTTCATTCAGCCGAACACATTACCCCATCCATAATAATCTTTCTTTCATTAATGAACTTCACTTCATAATCATCACTATTCATTTCATTATTGAATACTTCGACTGCGGAGCTGTCTTGTCCCCCTGAAAAAAGTCTTCTTTTTTTTCAAATATGACTAAAAATATTTCATTCATTTGTGAATCAAATGCAAAGAAATTTCGTGTCAATCTGTTAGTTTTTTCTTTCAAATTACCACGGCCTTTATCTCATCAACCGCCCGTCGTAGAAGTGTGATTTCAATTTAAAAAGTGCTCAACAGGCGTTCAAAAATTTACCTGTAGCAGTTGGAGAGTGAAAATCCAGTGTACAGCAAAATGAAAAAAAAAATCTCAGTCCCCCTGTGCCCTAACTTCTATAGTTAGAAAGTTGTTGCCCTGTCTCTTCTCATGTCAACAAAAACAAAAAAAAAATTCAAAAATTCCAAATAAGTGAAATATTCACAGAGATATTCGAATTCGAAAAACGCAGGCAATTTGGGAAAGAACAGTGACAAAAAAAACCGGTTTTCCCATCTTTATAAGCTGTTCTTCCCAAATTTCCTTCGTTTTATGAATTCGAATGTCTCTGTGAATATCGCACTTAAGAAGTTGGAATTTTTTTTGTTGGCATCAGGAGAGACAGGGGAACATATTTCCAACTAAAAGTTAGAGCGGAGGGGGGACCGTATAAAAAATTTATATATTTTTTTATTTTGCTGTACACTGTATTTTCGCTATCGAACCGGCACAGGTAAATATTTGAACGCCTGTTGAGCAGTTTTTAAAATGGAATCATACCTATATGATGGACGGTTGATGAGAAAACACACTTTGAACGCGATTTTCGCAGATTGTGTGTTTCAGAGCTTATCCGTAAAATTAAAAAAAAGCTATACGGCTCACACCAAAATTTCTGAAATTTTGCAAAAATGCTCATTTAACAAGTGTAAGTAATGTTAACCTTCGATTTGGCAACTGACCAATTGGAAGTATTTTTGAAAAAAAAAGGTGGAATTGAGATTTTTTTCAAATTTTAAAAATTCACAAAATTTCAATGAATCGTTAAATATCCCAGTTCGAGGTTCATTTTACTAGCATATGCCTAGTAAGCTTTTCTGAAAAATTTCAGAATTTCAAGTGAAGGGGTTTTTTGTTTTGATCTCACAGAGAGCTCATAAACTGCAATCTGAGAAAATCGCATTTAAAGTGTGTTTTTCCTTCATATGTAACTGTCAAAGTACGAAATCGGCCAGTTCGCGAATTGCGAATTTCGTTGTAAATAGACCCTGCGGATGTTAGAATTTCGGGATTCTGAGAAGAGGCTGGACATCCCTGGTCAAATTCCAAGGAGAAAAGGCATGATTATGGGTGTTATCACCATTTAGAGTATTTTTTCGTGATAATCATGTCCATGTTTCATGAAGTCATTTCCTAAGCTATGGCAACCCATCACATGATTACCCATTACCGCATCGCGGTCACGATGCGGTAATAATTTTTTTTTTTAATTTGACAGAAAAAGTATGTCTATATTATTATAAAAATAGTTTTCCTCTCAAATTTTGTTTTTTTCTTTCTCGTCACATGAAGCTAATCCAATATAGCTACTATATATAGCCATGTATCTCAAATTAGCGAGGAAAAAAAAATTCATTTCGGGCCTACCGAACCGTTCTACATCAGCACATCAAACATTGGCCAGGGAATCTCCAGCCACTTCGCGAATTGGCCGGACATGGCCCAAATCATTTGCGCAAATTGGATTTTGACCAAAACTCTCAGTCAATTCACGAAGAGGATGGTAATTTTGCAAATTGGCCGCAGTTCTTGGTTTGGTAGTAACATACAGTTATACTGCAATTCATCACTTGTTGCTTTTATTTTCAAAGCATTTTCTTTGCATTCAATTTGCAATTGAATGAAATATTTCAAGTCCTAATTGAAAAATTGCCTTCAGCGAGTCGTGACACCCCTTAAGAAAAATTAAATTTTGAATGATAGTTGGCTTTTTTTTATTTATGTCATGCATTGATGAAATTTTTTTTGTTGTTGAAAAAATCCAGTTATCTGACGTACGAAGTCGTTGTCATGGCCCGTAACAACGAAACTAGTTATCGCCCATGGTCTTTCTCAAGCTGAGATACTGTATAAACACTTTCCCTTACGATTGGGGCAGTGCCGTGTTAACAGCATTAAAATCAAAATCAAAATCAAAACCCTCAAGCAAAGTAGTTTTTCGGCCTTCCCCGCACTCCGCGGACACCGGGTCAGTTTCAAGTTCAACTTCACGCATTAAGACGGAACCGGGTTGGTGCATAACGCACAAATACATAACAGTGCATTCTTTCTCTCATCCTAAATAGTCAACCAGGACATAAAAAAAATCGCAATTTTATTATATTTTTACACATTCTGGATAGTTTCATCCAAGTGAAGCACATATTTCCTCAGATAAGCTCTACCATCATAGTTAGCTCCAGTGTAATTCAAACCACAATAGCTTTCAATAATGAAATTACGTATTCAATGTGTGTATTTATATTTTAGTATGTAAATTAGTATAATGTCTATTTCAACAATCTTATTAGACTTTCAAATTTCTAATGGCTTAAATTATTTCGAAATAATACAAGATAAACTCTTGAATTGTTTATCTTGTATATCATGTTTATGGTGTATACTGTATTTGATATTAATTAAAGATACATATCTTTTTCTGATTCCGGGCATTCATTTTTATTAAATTTTCAGAATGTATTTGCATTTTGATACTCAAAATATGCATTAAAAAACATAACTGCAGCAAATCTTTATTTTTATTTATTTATTTTCTTTTTTTGTAACAAATAATTCACTTCATTCAAATTTCCTTTGCGAGGATGATGCAGGATATACAGTCGAATCCCGTTTTAATGAATACCGTTACAGTGAAAATCTCGTTTTAACGAACACTTTTCTAATCTTCCAGATTAGTTTACATAGGAATAAAATGCAAAAACGTGGAATTCCTTTATAACGGAATTTCGTTATAACGAAGGGATTTCTCGGTGTCTTGAAGTTCGTTGTAACGGGATTCGACTGTATTCATCTTCACATACAGTTTTTCTTTTAGAATTTCATTGCCAAATTTTATGTAATAAATCCCACTTTTCCCGGAGGCACCTCCTCGTAGAAGCCCTTTTAAAGGGGGTTGGTGCATGATCATGCTTTCCTATGGGAAAAATCGCTTTCCTTTAAGGAACATTTACAAATTTGCTGTTCACTTTAGGCACTCAATTCCTTTTTTTAAATGCCATGGATAGTTTTATACAATATACCGCTAGCTTTTAGGATTTTAATTGTTGGTTATTTTTTCTTCTTTCGAATTTTAACTCCAACAACATGCAACTTTTTTTCAAAAAAATCACCAAAATTTACCTTTATTTTGTGCCATAAAACTTTTTTTGAATAATTTTAACAAAAATCCCTCGAGTTACAGTATGTGACACTATAGTGTTGAGAGATACACAAAGTTTCAAGACATTTGAATCAGTGGAATTTGAAAAAATGTTCCTTATCTAACAAAAACTTAGTTTTGAGTAAAAAGAGCATTGTAGTGGAAATTCTTAGCATATATAATGCCTGCCAGCAGTTCATATTAAAATATTTTAAAAATATTTATAGTACAGGTAGAACAAAATCTTTAACACAGTTAGACGCAAAAAATTTCATAGTATTTAAAAATTGAAAAATTCGAAAATATGACTTTTGGAAAATTCACTTGCACCAACCCCTTTAAGAAACCCCTCAAAGTTCGATTTTAAGCGTTCGAAAGGCTCCCAAATTTCAAATTCAACATATTTCTAACTCAAAACTTACACAATCCTCTAAGTCTGAGCTTAACTACCTGAGGTAAAAAGACAAAATTCTACAGAGAGGTAAAGCCACACACACATTTGTGGCACCAGGGTCTGAAAGGGGGATAAGAATTAGATCCGAATAATTATGAGAAACTTTTCGGAGCGTTGAGTCAAACCAAATGACACAGATACGAGACATTTTTATGCAAAATATACATTAATCTTTGACATTAGTGATTTTTTGTAGGTCTCGTTATTCTGTTTCAACGTTAATTAGTGATCCGACCGGAAACAAAGATTGTTATTCCCACGTATTACAATGGATAATCCAGATGAAACTGAATTTCTGTAACACATTTCTCGCATAATAAATAATACTAATCTAAAATCAAATAATCATTTAAAAATCAGTGAAACTTTGGGCCAGGAAGCGAGGTTAAGAGGAAGTTAATCCTTATTGTAAGTTTACGTATCAGTGGAAGAAAAAAAAAAAGAGAAGTTAAAAGAAAAAAAAACTATCTTCTTTCACCGATTTCTAAATGATATGAAGAGAATTTTTGAAAGTGAAGTGGAAAAAAAATGGCTCTTTGGACCGTATCAACTCTTTTCGCCAGCGAAGACTGTCACTGGCAGGAAATCAGTGTATTCCTGTGACACTGGCACTAGTAAGACACCGATATAGGAAGTGATAATGCTAAAGCATCGATTCCTCTTAAGTATATAAAGTTTCGGCAGACATGGCAGAATCGTCAGAGAACCAGCGAAAGCAGGTTCAAAACCAAGTGTTCCTACCTTTTTGTCTACTTTGGATATCTCCTTACGAAAGGTAAGACTTGTAGAAATTCAGAAAAAGTTTTATAAGTATTAAGAAATTTATAAACAATTAAAACTTTCTGGAGGAAACAAACTTATTATTACTGAGTTATCAGACATCAGTTGTTTATTATCTTCATTGGTAAAGATATTCGAAAATTTATGAGGAAAAATGAGAAATTATTTCTATAAAGATTTCGAGCTCTGGTATTTGCTGTAATCAGCTACCTGCCACCTGGTGTAGATGATATAAATTTTTTTAAATAATTTATTATGTAGATATTGAACTTGATTAGTTTTCGGAACAACTAGTAAAATTGTTTTGGCACGAATGTCAATGATAATTTTTTGCAACTTCTCTGATGTTAAGAAATTCTTCGATTTAAAATCACCTCCAGCGACATCTTTCGGGAATCGGTGCAAATATATCGCAATAAATTTTTAATCCATATGGTTAGAGTTTCGGTTTTCAATCGTAGTGTCTAAGGATACACGTCGAATTTCATACGAATTTCTATAGCCATCTATATTTTGGAAACATACCGAATTCTTAGCTTGATTATATTGTCACTGTGGTGTTCGAGTGGTCAAAGGGACGGACCTCACTTCAAGGCAGAAATGCAAGCCGATCTCCTTGTTAAAAAGTCTCGCCATAGAGAGCAAGAGGCCTACAACACTACAAATATTCAAATATCGCACTTCACTCAGAATTTGTAATATAGATGGCGCCGCTCGTGGGGCCAAAATTTTTTTATACACACGGTGACCATATGACCTTATTTTTCGGGATATTTCTGTAATGTTTTGGTCATTCCAAATTCTTCTTCAAAGTTTTGAAATCAAGATTTAAGATTATTTCCATTATTAATAAATTAATGGCTTCGACGATTAATTTTTAGGCTGTAATTAACACCATTACTTGCCCTTCATAATTTATTTTGCTAAAATTAGTGATTTTCTCGTCTTTGACATTTTTTTTGCTGTAGTTAACACTTTTAATTGCCTTTTTCCAATTGTTTCATGTAGAATTGGCTGCCTCACTTGCCTTTTTGACAGGTTTTATTTTATTATTTCTTTTCCTGCTGTAGTTCGCAACTTTAATTGCCTTTGACAAAGTTTTGCGATAAATGGCAATAATCCGCATGAATCCTGATTTCCCGTATTTTTATGAAGAAGATGTAGTCAGCTCTCTCTCTCTCTCTCTCTAAGCATTTATCGTGTTCTGTGTATTGGTACTTTTCTACCTGAACACTTTTCGCGGGATGGTTGAGCCTCTTGTGTTTGGCCCGCGGGCCGGAGCTTGTGCACATATATATAAGACAGTTTCATTTTGCGCAGTACTATTATTACTTGATCATACATGCACTTTGTAAACATCCATCTGGAGACTTCCTAACGGATTGGTACGTGACGGAAGTCTGTTCTGAGTAGATGTTTCCGTAATGAATTAATACTATCAGAGCTATGCAGGTTTTGTGTTCAGTGTGTGCTGCCGCCGTCTTTCTTCCATACTTTGAAATGAAAATGGCGCATGCCTGAACTTTCAGCACTGCCATCTATCGCGGAGAAAACTAACTTCCAAAACCAAATAAATCAATATGTGTATAACATTTTTAAGAGAAAAGTTTTTCAGATGGTTCTGTTAGTGTTCCCCGTAAATTTAACAAACAATGATAAAATCACACGATCTTCACTTGAGGAATCGAAACCATTTAAATAAAACTGGCAACTATTTATTTGTTTTCTCAGAAGAAATTGTTTATTTTTCAAACGATAAAGACATGTACTGCTGTATATGTAATTCTTTTTACCGCTTACCAAGCGTTTTCACAGCGGTAAGTAGTTATAAGAAATTCAATAGCGGAAATCATTTTTGTAGTACCATATGAAAGCACATTGTCTGCTGTTTCAGAAACAAAATAAATAAATAAAATATCTCAGAGAATTCTTGAAAATCAAAAAAAAAAATATATAGGAAATTCCCGAATTTTTCCCCTATTACTCAAGGAAAATATATTTTTTTTAATTCTTTGCTCAAATTTTCTATCTCCGTATTTCCGTTTTGTTATTTCCGGACGAAGTAAGAAATCAAAGAAAATTTTTTCTTATTCATTACGATTCTCGGAAGTAACAGGAAACTTAGACTTTCGGAATTTATTCCTATCATTTCCGACATGACATTTTCGCAACTAAATTTCAACAAAAAGAAAAAACGGGGAATATGTATGTATTAGATTAAAAACTGGAAAAAAAAAAAACCCTGGAAATATCTCCCTGTGTAAGCTGATGCAAAAGGTTAATTTACATTTGAATAGACAGCCGGAATTGTATTATGAACTTTTTAAAGTTTTTGACGGGAAATTTCTCCGGTGAAAAAGAAAATAAATTGAGTAGAAACCTATAAAACTTTGATATTTTTTTTGTGCGCAATGTACTGTATTATCGCTATCTTGAATTTTCAATTATAGTTATCTAATTCAATTCAGATAAAAATTCATCAGCAGTCAGGCATCTTTCTAACTTATCTCATTTGCGGGGGAATTTTCCTACCTAGTAATTCTGTTATAGAGGGGGAAATGGACAATTATTTTCGATTCCTCAACTGGTCATTAATTGAAACTTTTGCTGGCCAGTGATAATCGATTTGAAAACATAATATATGCCCTCAGAGTGAATATCTTGAAAATACTGATTTCTAGTTTTTGATCATATTTTTGAGTTGAACACTTCTTCCTTAAGCGCCATCTACCTTTCACCAGGTAAAGTAT
Source organism: Pholcus phalangioides (assembly GCF_987345545.1). Classification (NCBI taxonomy): domain Eukaryota; kingdom Metazoa; phylum Arthropoda; class Arachnida; order Araneae; family Pholcidae; genus Pholcus; species Pholcus phalangioides. Next base: position 36,173,776 of record NW_028301596.1, on the reverse strand, counting down.
CTTCCCTTCATTGCGGTAAGGACGAAACCGGATTTGCACGACTTGGTTTTTTGCTCTTCGGAACGAAGGCGGGATTTCATACTTTTTTTTTCGAATCTCCATGGTCTAGTATCATTCACATCACTATTATTTTGTTGTAGGTACCATGTATAAGAGGGTTTCTTCCCCCCCCCCTTCATTGTCCCCCTCGCTCAAGAAAGTTCCTTTTACATAAATCTGGGAATTTTCGAGTCAGGAGAAACACAGGAAAAAAGCTACATTCCAGTAAAGCAGTTCAGACATGCATGGTAGCAACCGGTTATATTTTCGGAACAGAGGAAATAGTTACATCCGTGTCAACTAGATGGCGTTAAATCACAATTTATCTGAAATATGAAAATTTCTGTGTCTAACGTCACCCACTGGTAACTATTTTTTCAATTCAAAAAATACCCGAAATTAGATCTCGCATATCTGTTCTGATCTATGATTTATTGAAAAATATCTAAATACTTATGAATTTTTGGAGCACCTTGCATGTAATCATATGCACATATATATATATGCATATATATATATATATATATATATGCATATATATATATGCATATATGTTACGGTAAATGTGGTATATGTGGTTATTATACATAATAACGGACCAAAATGGCCGATTGCTATGCACTATATATATATAATATATACACAATATATATATATATATAGCCGATTTATCGCATTCGCCACAACATGTATACGCATCTCACAGGCTATAAATATCTCGAAACGAATACTGATCATACTCTCTAAATAGTGTCATTTCCCCACGATTACAGTAATGCCTCGAAAGTGCATACATTAATGTTAAGTAATTATTTCAAGTGCATAAATATATCACTCTAAAAGCATATAACAATTAAAACGATTTCTTAACGAAAATCCGAGAGAAGCAAGTCAAATTTAATCGAGATATCGGAAGAAATTAGATCCGAAACGTTTTGAGATGGAATCAAAACGAGAAAAAGAGGGGGAGGTTCCATTCCTAACATTGCAAACCATTAATGTATTGCATCGGGAGAAAGAGAAAGAGTATTTCCGATTTTATTTATTTTTTGTTACGTTTTCCGTCCCGTGGCAAAAGACTTGTTGTAATGACAAAACTCTTTGCACAAGATAGACAAGAGCATATCAAGAAGAAGAAGAAAAAAAAAAGAGGAATCTCCTGGAAAGGAAAGTATAGTTTTCACATGACCAGTCTCCTTGAACATACACTGACAAAAAAAAAAGTTATTTTTCCCTCTCTCAGGGAAAAACAATTTCTTTTCTCGTCGAAAATAGGAGCCATTTTACTTATTCTTTTCTCGTATCTTTGGAATTGGCATCACAAATACAAAGAAAAGAAGAAGAGAAAAAAATCCAAATAAAAACGAAATCGAAACTGAAACGGAAGATACAAAATAAAGAATAAGTCTTTTTGTATTAACGTGATTCGGTGATTAACGGTGAAAACGCTTTCTTTTTAAGACTTTCAAGAATGTCTTTGAATGAAGATGCATTTAATTTTCTTCACTTTTTTTTGCTCCATCTGTTTGTGATCATTTACTTCAGGAAAATGTTTTCGGATTGGGCATTTCCAAGAAAAATATCGTTCAACTTTTAAATGGAAGTATTGTTTTTTTGCATGCTTATAATCTTGAACCGATTGATAGTTTGAAATCAAACATGATTATGAGAATTAGTCGACACACAAATATTGTATTAATTTATAAAACTCTATCACGTAAATCCAATTAAAAATCTAAAAATTAGTTTCTATATATTGTTTAACATTTTTTTACATCTAAAAGGTCTACGGAATGTAATAGTGATCATTCGGACCGTCAATTACCATTAATTGATAATTTAATTCAAGAAAATACTTTCGGAATGAAAAATTTTACAGAAAAAATGTAATATTGTTTAATTTTAAATAGAATCATTTTTTAGCATGCTTAGTTCTTGAACTGATCGATATTTTGGTATAAATCCTGACCTAATCATGAAAGATCAATCATTCCTATAGATAACAGGTTCATTCAAAAATTGTATTAATTTTTTAAAAAAATAACCATGTAAATCCAACGAGAAAGGTCAGAAATATGTTCTACAAATTATATTTCTTTATATCTTAAATACATTTTCAAGATCCACAGGATATAATGTGATCATTCGGGCGAATCATTTATCATTATTGATCTTTTATTTTCAAGAAAATGCAGTGACGTTTAAATTGTAAATATAAGAATTGTTTTGAATGCTCAGTCTTGAACTGATCGGGAGTTTGGTGTCAAACCTGATTAATTGTCTCTATTGGTAACTGTTTGAGTCAAAAATTATATTAATTACAAATGCTTGAACATCTAACTTTAATTGGAAGTCTTGATTTTGTCATACTTCAAATACATTTTCAAGATCCACAGGATATAATGGTGATCATTCGGGCGCATTAATTATTATTGATCTTATCAATTGTATACGAGATAAAATATTGATTTTTTTTTTCTTTGATTCCTCATTTTTCTAGGAGATGGCTCTCGACCTGAAGATATGTTTTCTTCTAGTCGTGATTGGTGTGTGTTACGTGGCCTCGGAACCATTAGCATTACCCGAGCCGGATCCCCACCACCATCAGTTAGTATCAATTTATATATTTCACACATCATTTTACTAGTTAGAAAACAGTTTATTGCTTAGTTCAATTTTTCGAAATGGAATTTGTTTAAGAAATACTATAATTCAACATTTTTTACCCACTGTATGTTTCAAAAACGACTCCCCAACATTGAAATAACATAACTTGGATACATTGATAGACCGAAAGATGAAAAAGTTAGTACGTTTAATGGCGAGAGGCCTGGAATTTTGAATACACCGGTTTACAAAATTAATTGCAATTTAAACTTATGGATGACGTCACAGTCATTTATCTCAGATTTTTATGAAGTGGGATTTGAAAGTCATTTTTACAGTAAGTGTTCAAACGCTCCTATCAGCTTCAACAGTTCATCATCTGTGAGGCATACATATCCATTGCAGTGGAGATATTTCAGGAAAGGGGTTTAAAAACTCCACTATGCACTTTTTCAGGTAGTTTGCTGAGAAAGGTGACCACATTTCAAATCAATCTCAATGGGATTTGGCCCATGTTTGCGAGAAAACCTCTATGTTTAAATGACTGTGACGCCATCTACCAGAGAAAGTTGTAGCTCATTCAACAAACCGGTTTAATCGAAATTCCGGGGCAGCCAAACGAACTGCTTGTTCCGTGTTTTGTTTTTTATCTATCAATGTATCTGAGTTATTTCAAAATTAGAAAGTTCGTTCTGAAACATATCCCGTACTTTAAAAAGTAATACCTTCATTAATGCGATGTCAATCTAGAATCCAGTTGGTTTGGTCAGATAGTTTATTTTCAAGACACATCCCCCCTCAAGTAACAATAGATATAATATACTGATTCCTAGTCAATATATCCATCTGTAATTAAAATGATATTCGGATCATTCGTCAAGCAAGATATCTCAACAATCATCGCCTGATCTAACTTTGAATGATGAAAAAATACGATATTTGTTAAGATCGGATTAACTTATTCATCTTCCAGTTCAGTTTGAAATTTTCACTTAGAATAGTTCTATTGTGGTAATTATTGTTATTACAATTATTATTATTGTTTTGATTGATCAAATGATTTTTAGATCATTATTAAGAACCCAAAAAAGTAGAAAAATTATCTATAACTGTGAGTGTTGTGAATGTGATACTGTGTTTCTATAATTATCTGTATGTTTTTCGCCAGTGAAAAAGTGATCGTCGTGAAAGATAAGAGTGAACATCATCATCATCACCACCACCATCATCACCACAAGCACGGACATGACCATCATCACAAGCACGGACATGACCATCACCATAAACATGGTCACCATCACCATCATAAGCATGGTCATGACCATCATCACAAACACGGACACCATCACAAACACGGACATCACCACAAGCACGGTCATCACCACGGACATCACCACCACCACGGTCATCATCACGGTCATCACCACGGCCATCATCATCACCACGGACATCATCACGGTCACCACCACGGTCATCACCACGTCCACAAGCACGGACACCACCACGGTCATCACCACGGTCATCACCACGGCCACCATCACCATCATGGTCACCACCACGGCCACCATCACGGACACCACCACGGCCACCATCACGGTCACCACCACGGCCATCACCACGCTCACAAGCACGAGCACGGACACCACCACGGACATCATCACGGACACCACCACCATCACGGTCACCATCACGGACATCACCACGGACACCACCACCATCACGGCCACCACCACGGACATCATCACGGACACCACCACCATCACGGCCACCACCACGGACATCATCACGGACACCACCACCATCACGGACACCATCACGGACACCATCACCATCACGGCCATCACCACGGTCATCATCACGGCCATCATCATGGTCATCACCACGGACACCACCATGGCCATCACCACGGACACCATCACGGACATCATCACGGTCATCACCACGGTCATCATCATGGTCACCACCACGGCCATCACCACGGTCATCATCACGGTCACCACCACGGACACCATCACGGACACCATCATGGACATCACCACGGCCATCATCATGGTCACCACGGTCATCACGGTCACGGACATAGCTTCAGGAGGGCCGATATCCTTCAAGGACGTGTCCACGACCTGTCCAGCGTACTGGGCTTCCACTTCCGCCGATAAGCAGTCTAACTACAGTGAAGGAGAGTCAAAAAGGAAACTGCATATACATTCCAGAGAAAGGTAGGACCAGGGGAAATAATAAGCTCAAAAAGATGACCGCATTCTTCCAATACCGTCTAGTCCGAGTTAGCGCTCGTAAATACACGGCAAATACACGATTGTACATTTTGTATAACCATCTCTGTGAATATTGCTTATAAGTCTTAGCAAATAAACCTTAGCGATTTATAATCAAACCCATTGTTTTCACTGTAACACTCACTTCACTGTCGATTATCGCTCTTAACTCTTCTTAGGACGCGCTCACATGGAGAACCGAGGAATTACAAGAATTCCTACCAGGCAGGAAAAAAATTCATAGGGTGGAGGAAGAGACGTCCGCTCATAGTAAAAGAGGAGGAGGAGGAGGAGGATAGAGAAAATGGCCGGAGGGATTCTGAAATGTTAAGGTGTAATGATGATTGCATCATTACAGCTCTCCTCAGAAGACGGAAGGGGAAAAAAGGGAGAAACTGACCAATCAGAAGATCGAAGTGAAAATTACCTTTTTTGTGCAAATCGCGCACCTTGTTCAGTGGCCTCTTTCTCTCTTTCGCCTCGCTCTTCCAGTATGTGCGGTGTAAAACAAAATACAATTGTTTTCGTCACTAATCTCTATCATACACCTCGCGTACCTCTTGTGCACGGTCTTATGCGGGCGATTTTTTTTTTTCAGCTGTAATGATGAAATCGTTGCATCATTTCTTTTATGAGCAACATTGGCGCGATATTGCACCCCTGTGGAAGACATGATCATTCCATAGATATTCACACCCTCATCTCGTTCTTGTTCTTTTTCCTTCGCTCGTCAGTGATCAATGTTTCATGGCATGTCAAAAATACATACACACACACACTATGGATATACAGAGCCTACCAAAGCCACTGTGAGATCGTGTGATCTTAGTGGCAGACTCGCATCGTGATGATGCGGGTTCAAACCTCACCGGTAGCACAGGGGTGGTCAGCTGAAATTGGTTTTCAGTAGTTTCTAACTTCAAGGTGCGAATGCGATCCGATCTCCTTGTTAAAAAGTCTCCACACGCCACTGAGAGCAACATACCTACAACGGTATGAAATATGCAATCATTACACTTCACTCCCAATTTAAAAAGCATATATGGGATCACTAAACATTCACACGGCACACGGGCACTTTTACCGTTAGGTACACATGCACACACACACACTTATGGCTCAGTTGTATCGGCAGTAAATTGCCCATGGCGATAGATCGTAGTCATGCTCAGTTTGAAAGAGAAGTATATATGCCATACACTGTGCTTTACGGCTTACACATATTATATGTAAGATAAGTAGACGCACATGCGCACTGAAGAGCAATACGCTATCTACGTACATTTTTTTCGCCGACTTGAATTAGAAAAATGGAAGGGAAGGGGGAAAATCGAACTCAAAAGCTTTTTCTTTTTCCCTCGTTTTCAAAATGTCGCAAAGGATTCCACAATCGGAGTTGATTCCACTTTCTGCAGTTTAAGAACGAAAACAAAGTCTGCCCCCCCCCCACAGACATCAGGCAGGCCTTCAACACGAGTCTTGCGTAACATGAATATTGAGGCATCCGTCATATGAAAGACGCACATGGCAGCATCAGCATTACGAAACATGCATAACTCTGGCAACTAAAGCCCCGTTTACATGTGCAATAAAATATCCCGGGAAGTTACCCGTAACAAGGATTTTCGCAACAACCCGTTTACATGGCGTTCAGTTTATGCCGGTACCCCACCCCTCCCACTTTCCGGAATTCATCACTGGTTACGTGGATTGAACGGAAGTGACTGGTTCAAAATGGCTGACGAAGGACCTTACAGTAGTTTTCGCGACACAAAGGATTATGGGAGAGGAGGTTGGAGTCACTCACCATTATTCCCTAACAAAGATGGGACTCTTTTGACTGATCTTCGTCCCTCTTTTTTTTCAACCATGAGGAAAAAAGTTACCATGCAGGTAATAATCACCAAAACGACCCCAATCTTGCACATGTAAACGGGGCTATAAATATGTCGAGTACCACACTCAGACCATTCCAACATGTACGGATTCATTAGACATTCCACAGAGGAATTGTACGAGGTGTATATACGGTTAAGAATAGTTATGGTAGCCATGTCCAGTTTTTTTTTAAATTTTCGGTTCGGTTAGGAATAGTTTGACCACGAAAAGATGGCTTCTAATCTTGTATGACCTTCATCAAAAAAAATAGAGGGTTCATTCGTCAGTAGAGAGAAATGGGGAAAAAGAACTCCTGCAGCCACTCCCCCCCCCCAATCCCACATTCCTCGCTACTGAAGAATGAACATCTCCTTTCGGGATGAAGGTCATACAACGTCAGATGCCATATTTCCGTGATCACACTATAATAGTATACAAGCAGAGTCGTCCCGATTGCATTGAACAGTTGACTGAAATCATATCAGGTTCTGCTTCAGTAATGTCCAGCATGTCCCGATCCCGTGACTTTGAATGGATGTGATTTTTTGGCTCTCTCGGACAGGGTTTGTTGCAACATCTTTTTCAGGGGGTCTGAAAGATAGCACATTGCACGTGTAGAATGCTGCAGCTCACCGATTTGAGAGCCATTGATTTATATGTTGTCTTGCAGTACCTTTTTGGGGGGGGGGGGGGTTGTCATCTTTACTTCAAAGTATGGAAGGAAGGTGTCGGCACCATCAAGAACAAGAAACAATCACAACTCTGATACGTTAGTACGAGTATACAATATGTACCGGTGCGTTAGAAATTCCCCCAGAGGAATGTGTACGAGGTACATCTAGTAGTAGTAGTAGTGCGTTTTCCAATTTAAAGTCGTGAGTGCCAGACCCCCCCCCACCCCCTATTTGGAAAAAGTCTTTCCGCAGAGAGGAGGCAGACCATAGGTGGAATTCGTGTCGGAAATGAAATGAAGTGATGTATAATAATCGGATCGGGTGAAAAGGCCATGGAGCCGAAGAGAGACAGGTTGTTGACTGTGGGACATGAAAGCATGTCGAACGCTCTGCTTTAGGCGTCTATGTAAATAAATATGAATATGAGTTATAATTATAGAAAACGGATGGCAGAACGAGCTCAATTTAGTGGATGGACAGACGGATGGCAGCAAAAAAAAAAAAAATAATTCTGAAATATGTTAGAGACATGTTCGCAACATGCAACATGTTCCTGCATATACAAATTCGTTAGAAATTCCCCAGAGGGATGTGTACGATGTCTGCATGTACGGTTAAAAACAGGGTTGTTATAATTAAACTGACACTACTCACAGACCAAAGGCGCCGACATGAAGATAACATTGGAGGGGCTGAAAGTTGCTGGTCGTCCCGTATATACGAGACTCAAGCACGTACGCAGGAGGAGGAAGGAGCATTGCATTGTTTTGCCAGAAATTATTGGGAGGAGCTCAAATGGCCTCAGCCCCCAGGTTCCGACGCCTATGAATCAGACCTGTCCTGGAGCGTATTTCGTTGAAACTTCGTATCTAGCGTTATATTATTATATGGACCATAGGGGGAAAAAACTACAATAAAAAGTTTCAATTTTTGATCACCAGGTGCAAAAGTGGCGCTTTTTATTGCACTTTTTCTTTCTTCCCTCATGATCCATATAACGTATCTACTAAGTTTCGACGAAATACACGTCAACCAGAACGCGCACTACAAGTAGTGTCAGTCGAAGTACGACAGTTCGGAGTAGCGCCCGTTCTGGTGGACGTATTTCGTTGAAACTTAGCAGAAACGTTGTACGAACCATGGGGGAAGAGGAAACTGCAACATACAAATAAGCACCGTATCTTTGCCTGGTGGCCAAAAACTGAACTATTTTTATTGTAGTTTTCTTTTCCCTAATGGTTCATATAACCTACAATACCAAGTTTCAACAAAATACGTCCATGAAAGCAAGCACTTCATAGGCTTGAGTATGTCAGTTTAATTACAACCCACCATGTACTAGCGGTAGCCGGAGAATGAGTTGTCACACGAAGTTGGACTGCGATCTCAGTCCCTCGCTTCACACGCGATTTTAATCCTCTCAGGACATTCACGGCCTCATATGAACACATATAACATAGGGAACAAAAAATATTTTCCAAGAATCCTTGAGAAATCCAATAACGCATTTCGCTACAATTTCAGTAGATTTCTCGCTAATGTCACTAATTGGATTTCGGAAGCGAGATGTAAAAGAGACAGAAAATAGGGAAAAGAAAATGATAATAATCACCTTAAGTAGTCATCATTTCCCAAACTGCCTTATTCTTTCTTTTTTTTTTGTTAGAGCACTTAAACGCTTGAATATCTTAAAGAAAGTGAAAAATAAGGAGATTACAATCCCCCTAATTCCATTCTATTTACGGTTAAGAATTCTAATGCCTCCTTTGGTGCTGTTAATTTTTTTTCCTTTCACTGTAAATTCTGATGGACGGTTCTTTCGTGAACAAGGTGGGAAATAATAGAAAGGAAATATAAATGATGGGAGGAAATATTCTAGTGTTGGGGGAAAAAAAAAAATTTGGGGAAAAATACTCTCTTTTCTGTTATGCGTATTCTACAAACTGCCATGAACCCCATAACCACACGCACACACAAAAGCTTTTCCTCAGCCATATCGTTTATTAACTCTTGCCTTTTCTATTCTTGGAACGTGACGTGGAAAACTAACCCCCCCTTTTATTCAAATTACAATTTTTGTTTTGAATATTTTCCTGTTTTTTAATATGTTTTTGGATCGATTTTCAGACAAAATGCTCCTGTATTACGAGTGTTGTGTGAGAGATTTAAGCTGTATTCTGTAATTTATTATGATGAATAGAATATTTGAATATTTCATACTTCAGTAATTTCAAACTGCATGGAGGATAAAACCAGAATATCATTTTTGAGGGTGTGGACGGATTTTTTTTATCATCTATTTTGCACTAAAAATTGTGAATACAGTCGAACCCCGTTATAGTGAACAGTCTGCGGACCCAATAAAAGTTCCAAGGTTCACTATATCCATAATTTTTGAAACATTGAAGTTAGTTAAATAGGTGTTTAGTTGGGACTACTTAAAAGTTCACTATATCCCGGGTTCACTATGGCGAGGTTCGAATGTATATTCAAAAGAATTCTCGAGTTTTTTCTTGCCATATCCAATTTTCTTCTGTTTTGAGTATTGCAGTAAAAACTTTCTTTTGCCGAAGCCGGTGGCACAAAAAAAATTTGTTCATGAAAGAGGGGGTGACCGTTAATCAGGGGGTTCGAATTGCATACTTTTATTATACGAGGGGAAATATTATGATTTGGCCGTAAAAGAGGGGTGGCCAAATCTGAGGAGTGTTCGTTAAGAGGGGTTTTACTGTATTAAACTTTCGCAGTTTTTGAAAATAATAATGCTAAAATTTAAAAAGCAGGAAATCTATAATTCATTTGATCCGAGCTGTCTATGGCTTGAAATTGATTACAGAAAACTGTGAAATTCATAAAAAATAAATTAATAATATTATTAATTATGTTAATTGTACCGAACAAGTTTTAGTATGTTACGGGGTAAATGTGATAAATCGGTAAATCTCCATAATTACAGGTTAAATGTCAAAAATCGTCTCGGTAAGTTTGATAAACTTCTCACAATTATCATTTTTTTGCTGGTGATTATGCGTAATTCCCAATTGAAGTTGGTAAGTATGATGAATATGGAAGAAAAATCACACACATACAGAAATATCATTCAAATTTTAACCACTTACAAGTTTCTTTCGTACGCGATGGCTGCACGACGCATATTTTGCCATGAAAATTTAATTAAAATAAGTGTTAGAATGATAGAAACGTATAAATTATTATCAACATTGTAATTTTCAGTTTCCTTCACATTTATCAACATCTTTAAACACAATCAAGTTTAAGCAAAATTTCCGTAAATTTAGGTTATTAATTGACGATTTATCATATTTACCAACATAATCTGGGATTTATTAACTGAAGATAATAACCGATAAGTTTGATAAACTCGAAAAATGTATCAAAGTTGCCAAAATGGTTGGTAATGAAGCATATAATGGATATAACATAAATAGCTATAATTAATACTATTATAAAGTATATAATAACATATAACAGCATTTACTCATAATAACCGGATTTATCACATTTACCGCGTAACATGCAGCATACAGAAAGTCTTTAAATAAGTCTCTCTCTCTTCAACCGTTCATCGTAGAAGAAAAAAATTTTAAAAATGTTTTAAATGAGGCAAGTATTAAGGAGTCACCAATGAATAAGGCAAATACACGAAAAATACACAAACTCCTAATGCATGGATCCCACTTGGATTGGATACAAAATCCTAACTATCGGTTGCATTAGGAGTTATTATTCGTGCTTTTTGCCTTATTCGTTGGTGACTTCTTAATATTCTAGGGGAAAGTTTATCTGCCCTTCCAAATATTCTTATTATGACACTTTTTACGTAAGCAAATTATTATTTTTTCAAACTAAATTGAAATTTTTATACTCTTTCCAGAGTCCCTATTACGTAACTGAAGTTGTTATTTTAAAATTTAAAATTGCCGTGAGAAATGAAACCAATTTATCCTAAAATACCGAAATATAAGCATAAAAAATGCAATTTGGCAATTTTCTGATGTATTTTTAAATAATAATCTTCTCCATCACAACCCCGCCTAACGTCATTTTTTCGGAATTGCTCTGTTGTTCACGAAAATATTGTTTTTAACTTATCACGAATGACATCTACGCAACTGTTTTCATGACTATTGCTTTTTTCCACTTCATACTTTATATAGTTCCCAATGTTAGCACTCATTTTCGAGCTTTAGATATATAACATAGAATTACGGACATATTTTTATTCCTTAGGGAAAACCACGAAAGCAACACACCCGGAGGGAGCCTTTACAAGAATCGTTGATCCTAAACTAATGTTTCTCGTACGCTTCGATGCACGGCACTTGTCTTGTCAGTATCTTGTACCAAGAAACTGGAATTTATTGTCCACCCGAACTTTAGTTTTCTTACATTGTGATAAAATATATGTGGTGACATGACGCCCTATCTTGGATAAGATAAAATAATAGTATGAATCTAATAATTTCATGTTTAAAGAGAACATTATTGAATATTTACTTCCTTTTTTGCGTTATTAGGGATAATATTTCAGTAAAAAATTATACAATGATAATACGGTAATAGAATATAATGTAAAGCAAAAAAACGAACTTCGTTCCAAGAAAAATGTCGAAACAGGCGTAAATGGCGGTAAATTTTTTCCACTGATATATTGTTAAAATAATGAAGTAACTAAGTTATTATTTTTTTGTGAAATGTAATTTTATTTAATAACGACATTACCAATTCTCTCAAAATAATAATAATAATAATGCCCAACGTGAGAAAACTACCGAATTGTGTCTGAAATTTCTACTACTTCACGGCACATGCACTGCAGAGAGGTTTCTTATGGATTGGTACTTGCTGGAATGTGTGCTGAGTGTATGTGTGACTCCAATGTATGTATTTTTATTGTCAGAATTATGCGCGTTTTGTTTTCTACTTGTGCTGCCATCTTACTTACTTGGCTGAAATTGCCCTTTTGCAGGGAACAAAACGACGGCTACAAGTATTGAATTAAAATGTATTTTATTTCCAAAAAAAAATGCAAATACGAAAGCCGCAACTGATAAAACGCCCAACGAGATGGCTGAAAAAAGCTGCCCATAAAAAATATGGATGTCGAATATACAGTACATCTAAACTATATCAAAAGTACATCAGCCCGATAAGAACAATAAAAAAAAACGAATAATTATGATAAAATAACAAATTCGGCCATTAAAAATTGTGGTTGTCTCATCTAAGTATGGATAGCTCCTCGATTTATCCCAATATGTTCATCGTATTTTCTTTTTAAACGTGCCAATCGTGTAGGAATTCACGACCCCCGGAGGTAAGCTATTCCATTTATTCACAAACTTATTAGAGAAGAAAAACTTCTTGCGACACCACAACTTAGAATTCTCCTCTTACAAAACGATACTACTTTACCGTACACCAACACTGGTCATACATCGCCATACGGCAATTTCCAAACAGTGGAGTTAGGTGGGAAATGAAGGCGCCATCTATCTGTCCTCGTCCAGGCTCGGTAGGTAAAGAACTTTTTTCTGATGTTCTTTGCCAGGATTAGAATCCGTGGAAATTGACAGTAACCTTTATAGTCACAAATATCAACCGATCTGACGGTAAAAAGTTTCCCCGCAGAGAGCGACAGGCCTCAACGGTGTACTATTCAATCATTACACTTCATGCATAGGTAGAAAAATTTATGGCAGATGGTAGCACTACACATAACAAACATTACACAGAAACAAACTTCACAGAAGGTTCACAACACACATACACACATTCTAACATGTACCAAGATCGTTAGAAGTTCCGCAGAGGAATATGGGTGAGGTGCATATCTGGTTTAGTAGTAGTAATAGTGGTAACCTACATAGTGGAAGACGAGCATATTGCCACTGCGCCACTCGGGCTACTAAACGGTACTAGTGTGCCCTTGTGGAATCAGTTGATTGGGTATAATTTATGGTCCATCCTATCCACCCCGTTGAAAATTTTGAACACTTCGATCAAACCCTCCCCTCTTTGACACCTGCGTTCCTCCAGTGTAAACATATTGAAAAAATCAAGTCCCTCTTCATAGCTTAAGCCCGTGTGCCATCAAAAGCACGACGAGGCTCTTCTTTGCACCCCCGTCAAGATCCATGGGTTCGAATCCAGCCAAAAGAACATCATATACAAGTTTTTTACTTACCGAGACTGAGGCGACCATCGATAGATGGCGCCTTCATTTCCCACCCAACTCCACTAGTTGGAAATTGCCACATGGCGATATATGACTGGAGTTGCTTTGCGGTAAAGTAGTTGGCTTCATTGAAAATACGGGGCGAAAATGGGAATGTGAAGGTTTTTTTTAACAAGGCTGAAGCGGAGATGAATTCAAGAAACAGAGAAAATTCAACTGCACTTGCGGGGAATCGAACCCACGTCCACTAGGGTGAGCGCCCTAGACCACTAGACTCCAAAGGCAACGAATGTTTCAATCTGTCTTTAGAGCTTGTGTACACGGAACGGGATCGCACACGGACGGTCAGACCTAACTCAGGCCAAAGCTAACAATTGCTGACACTGTCACCCACATCGCGACTTATCCTAGGATAATGTCGCTCTCCGCTATGCATATGATGGGTTTTTAACAACTGTATGTGGCTGAAGCGAAACTTGAATGTTCCATAATATGTGGGTCATATGGTCACGCTATTGTTCTGTGTGTATCCGCGTTCGACGTAACTTGCGTGGGAACGTTTTCTTATTAACCACACGAACGTCAAAAGCTTTCAAGCTTTTGTCTAAATGAGAAAAAAATTTGGAGACGAAACTATATATTAACTTTGATTAAAATTACGAACTTTTATTATTTTTAATTAAAATAAGTTTGCATTAAACATGAAAGTATATGAAGCATCAAAGATATCGTGACTATAAAATATGATAAATCCTTAAAAATTCAATGTCAATAACTAATTTCACGTTCAATTTACCAATAATCGCAGTCGTTTATCGCGATAATTATTATATATGCCATCAGAAACCATACTGAGGTTGTTTTCCGGGCTTCAGATAATGTTATTTTCAAAAGTAGTACGTATCGATGGTTGAGCGCACAAATGTGGTAATTGACACTTTTTTGCAAAAATGAAGCAAGTGTATATGAGCTGGAAGCCATATTTCCAGATATTGTAATGCACAAATGTGATAATTGATAAGTAGACAGGAAAGCTGTTTCAGCATTCACTGATGAATTTGTATGGAACATTAAATTTTGAAAATGCTATCCTGAAAAATCTGCGAAATGTCACTTGCGACACGTGTGCACTAAGCCATCGATATACAGTCGAATCCCGTTTTAACGAATATCATTACAGCGAAAATCCCGTTTTAACGAACACTTTTTTAATCCCCCCAGATAAGTTTGCATATGAGCAATGTAAAGACCTGGAATTCCTTTACAACGTAATTTCGTCTTAACGAAGTGATTTCTTACAATAATAATAATAACCCCAGAAGGCATGAAATGCACTTATACTGGAAGAAAAAAAAAATAATAGTCAGTACGGGAAGCACTTCGCATACGGAGTCAGGTCGAAATCCCCAATAGTGGAAGCAAATCTTGCGTAGGAAGCGCATACAAGTTCTGATGGAAGACTGTTCCATATTCTTGCCACACGGCATCTATATCCGTGGAAAAAGCAATCCCTTCTAGCCATTGGTATTCTTATTTGGAAGCGATGCCTACGTAGGTTAACTCGCCTGTCTATGATCTCAAAGAAAGGCTCTCTCGATGGTGGATAAACAATTTGGTGAGCTAGTTGGCTAGCACATCTTCAGATCTGCAGCGATTCTACGCCATTCCAGTGAGTGTAAACCCAGAAATTGAAGTCTCTGGCAATAAGATAGACCGCTCATGCCAGGTATTCGTTTAGTAAACGACCTCTGTGGCTTTTCTTCGGTCTCTTGGAGCTCGTTATAACGGGATTCGAATGTAATGTAAGAACGGACTAAATATATGCCAATAAATGAAGAATATCACAAGTCAACACGTCTGAATATCCATCGATGTAAAGAGAACTGTCCACGTGATCCTCAACTCCAATTAGATTTACACATAGCCGAGGCGCACTTCACACCACAATCATAAGGTGCAGGATTGACACCTTGTCTGTTGAAGTACGAGTAAGGTCTTGTTCATTTCCAGAGGGTGAGATTTGGGAGTTTCAAGCACCAATACGTCTTCCCCCATGATGTCCTACACGTGTTCGATTGGGTGTATTTCAGGAAAACGTGCTGGATATTCGAAATAAACAATATATCCTCTCGGTCATCCAGAGTTTCTGCACTTCGCGTTGATGATGACGTGTTCGATTGCTGCCAATGCCCATTTTACAATAAATGACGTTGCAGCATTTACCCGTGATAAGTTCATCAGTCATCAAACACCCGTAATTAGATGGTTCTTTAAACCATATTTTTATACACGGTGTTATTAGTAAGTGCCAATGCAGCCCTTATCTAATCAACCGTCTGTATTAAAGTATAGTTTACATTTAAAAAAATACTCAAAAATTACCCTGCACCAGTTATTTGAGAGTTAAAATATAGTGTATAACAAAATAAAAAAATTATAATTTCTTATATTGTCCCGTCGTCGTCTAACTTCGGATTGGAAAGTTGTTGTCGTGTCTGTCCTGAAGAAAACAAAAAATTCCAAGATTTTTAGTGCAATATTTGCTGAGATAGTCAAATTTGAAAATCGGATAAAATTTGGAAAGGACAGCATAAATGACGAAAAGGAGCGTTGTCCATTAGATTTTGCTGTTGTTTCATAACATTCCTCGAATACTGCGAAGACTTCCAAGTACGAATATTGCACTTGGAAACATGGAACTTTTTTTTCTGTTGGCTTAAGGAGATACAGGACAATAATTTCCTAATTGGAAGTCAGAGTACAAAGGGACTGTATAAAAATTTAGATTTCATTTTTGTGACACACTGTATTTTAAATAGTTGATAAGGTTTTCGCGGCCATCATTTGATGAAAATTGTTTGTTCGGGTTCGAAGACCCTACGTCCGTCTGAGTTAGTTCTCAACGTTTCCCCAACAATAGTGGTTGGCATCATCTCCTGATGATGATTTTTTTTGTGAAGAAAAATAATTTACTTCATTTTTTTTTCAACTAAGAGGATGCATGGTAGATTCAACTTGATATAAAATTTTTCCAGAACTTCATTGCAAAACTTTATGCAATAAATCACATTTTTCCTAGAGGCACTTTCTCCTGGAAGCTATCTTAAAACCCCTCTGAAAGTTGAATTTTAAGTTTTGTCCTCTGACAAAAACCCCCAAAGTTAACATTCACCATATTTCTAACTCAAAACTTACGTAATTCTTCATGTCAGAGCTTAACTCCCTGAGGAAAAACCTTTTACATTGATAAAAAGCAACCCATACATCTGTAGTACCAGTTTCCGAAAGGGATATAGAAATATATAATTATACATAATTAGTTGGAAACGTAAATCAATCCACATTTTCAAAAAATTAAATGTGTCAATCTAAACATAACAATTGGTTGAAATAAAAATTACAGAAATCTTAATCGGAAATTTTATTACCAATATATTTAACTTCCTATTTAAAAATTCAAATAAACTTAAACAACCCTACGTTAAAAGTTTAAGAGAAAAAAAAAATAGAGAGTAACGAAGAAAATTACTTTCACTCATAAAGTAGATTGAGAATAGAATAATGATCGCTGTCAATCAGTTTTCTCGTTTGTCTATTCAATCTCTTAGTTTGCTGTTTGTGAGACATTCTGTGTTTTCCCGTTAAAACCAAAAGAAAAATGTGACAAGTTCCTAAATGGAAAGGGAGGTAGGGTGTGGGCGCAATTTCAAAACAAAGGAGAGTCTCTCTGATGGCTGGTACAGTACCAACCAGACCGGAAAGATGGATGGAATTATCTACAAGACGATGAACGACGCAAGGAAATGAAGCGTACCAATTTTTACGGTTAACTGCAAAAAAAAAAAAAACAGATAACGTCAAAAATCTCTTAAACAACCCACTATTTGCTGCTGTCTGTCGATTAAAAGATCTAATTTTCATTAGCGTCGCTTTCTCTCTCTCTCTCGTGTCCGTGCGTAATTTATCTTTTTTTCTTTTAAATTCAATACCATATATGTACATTACGTTCATTATTCAGTTTGAAAAAAAGTTCCATTTCCTTATACAAATAAAGCCGTAGACAAGTAATCATCAATTACATCTTGAATACATTACGAAATCGGTGGCTGTGAATAACCCATTTGAGTAAATATTTAGTTCTGGTTTCGTTTTCAATTACGTTGCCACACTATTTATTAGCTTGCGCTCCAATGGGATTTTGTGACAATGAGTTGACAATAAAAAATTTCTATTAGAGTAGCACGCTGTTTAGAAAAATTAATTTTTGTAGAACATTTTTTAAATTTATTTCTTTTATTGCGATGGGAATCAAACTGTATTTTTCAATGGACCCGACATACTTGATAGTTGCTCGTAGGAGGAGGGTGTATAGATACGCATTTCCTGGTGTCGCATTAAAACATCGTCGACAAGAATATCGCCCGTCAAATTATTACCGAAAATCATCGCCGTAATAAAAATATCGCCAGATCGTTTGTCTATTTACCTTCATTATTTATAATATACGTATATTAGAATTTCAACATTTAGCGCTATTTTCGGCAGTGATGTTTTGGTTGAGATGTTTGGGATAATTGACAGATGATGTTTTGACAAGCGAGGTTTTATAAAGACATGTAGTGACAAGCGATATTTTTGTTAAGCCGTATATTGACAAGCGATATTTTTGTTAAGACATATTTTAACAAGCGATGCTTTTGTTAATGCATGTATTGACAAGCGATGTTTTTGTTAAGACATGTTTTAACAAGCTATGCTTTTGTTAAGGCATGTATTGAAAAAAAACAGCGATGTTTTTGTTAACCGGTTGAGCGGTGAAAGGTTTTTCGATTTCTATTTGAAAAACGGTGTGAGGTTATACGGAAAAATACTTGTAAAGTGGCGAAGCTTCTTTATCTCAAGTAGTGCTATCCCCCCCAACAAACATGCAGGACAACAGAGAAGGCGTGGTTGGTGGGGTCCATCCAAGTGACAGGTTGGCTACACCTATTCCTAAGTGATCCTATTCTTTACTAATACACACTCAACTTCAGTACCTGTTCTTTTGTTACAGTATTGGCCATTTTTTTTTTCTCCCTGTCGTGGTCATAGACATATTTAGAAGTTCATTTTTCCTATTGCTGTGGAACATCGCTAAAATGACACTTGATACAACGATATTTTTCAAGTATTATTTGGAAATGTCTGTACTCTAATGTTAATCGGCTGCCTCTCGATATAGCGATAATCCCACTACAGCGATATTTTTTCTTAGTCCGCAGACTATCGTTATATCGATGTTTCACTGTATATATATTGTACTTTTCTCACTAATTTATCAGCGAAAAGAAGCGTTTATATTCTCTAAATGCACAGCAACACTATAACGGGGTATCAGGGATTTCGCAACAAAGTTTTTCTTTTCATTTTTATTTAAAAAAATATTTAAGCCCGTTCTGAGTCTACGTAGAGTTTCATGGCGTTACAATACTTTATAATCGCACTTCCTTGCAATTTTTTCGTTCCTCTTTCGCTGACGTTGCATGCGACTTATCATTTTGTGGTATCACTAAAGTGTCTTAGCACATTTTATCCGAGAAGTGTGATGCACTTTTCCAATGCATACTTTTCAGTTTAATCGAATAGCTTTTTCGCAAGGGAAAAGGCTGCACAGTTTTGAACAGTATAGGAAATTTATGAAAGCAACACACATTATGTGTGATAAGGCACAAAAATATACATATATGGTGTACCTTGAATTTCCTAGAAAGTTGAAAATAACAGTAGTCCATGATTTTAATTATACAAATATCGATATTATATCTTATGAGTAAATTTGAAATATGCAATGAATTGGAAAAAAATACCTTCGTTTTTATTTAATCTATTTATACAACACGAAATGATTTATACTTCACGTAAAAAACTAACTGATTATAAAATATATCGATTTTATGTGTATATGGAAGGAATCAATTATTATGATGTATTTAATACATGCCATTAATAATGTAAGATACATTATAAACGCAAACGTTTTAAAAGCCTATTTGAGCCTCGTTTCGATAGGTGGCATGTTCAGCAACGCGATGTATCTTACAGAATTTTTTTTTCTTTTGATGAAATTTACTTTCTTTGATGATATACAGACCAAAAAAAAATAAAAGGTAACAAAAGAAATGGAATATTTGTCAAAATTTTAATTGAATCAACGATAACAACTGCTTTTCAGGGTTTATCTCAATGTAATGTCACATTCAGTTGGTCACATATAATTGAATTTTTACGCTTCGCATAAATTACATGTGTTATCATAGGATTCTATAAACACATTCAAAAAAAAAAAAAAAAAACCCGCATACATACACACAGTTGTACCCGCTTATAACGAAGTTAGAAAAAACAGCGAATGTATTCAATATACGCGAATTCCAGCTTGGAAAATGATACGATTAAGCGAATAACACATTTTGCACGAGCGATACGCATTTTTCAGTAATCTGAACATTCTTAAAATGCAATATGTGATTATATAGAAAATAATATGTACCGATTATTATTTTTCTTGATATGATTGTAAATGTCAACCGTATTGCGTTTAAATCATTTTTGCCAAATAAGCATGTACAAAATATGTCTTTTATTTTAGTAAGTGCATAAACACCAAACAATTTTTGGTCTCTTTTTTTGAATCATTCAAAGAGAATGAAAGAATTATACAAAAGGAATTATATTATCAAATCCGGACCACAATCATCCCATTCTTTTTTGCATGCATGGTATGTATTACGAAAACTACTATATATACATCGAGTAGCTTTGTGTATCAAAATTATACTAAATACAACATAGGCGTTCTCAGGATTTTCTCAAGAATGGGGGGGAGGAGGGGTCAAATTTTTTTTCTTCTGAAGGAGGGGGAAAGTGAAGTTTTTACTGAAAAATAACGCTGTAATCTCGGCCAAAGCTTGAATCCCTTCTCCCCTTTTCATACGCCAACGAAACATTCCGTATTTGGGGGGGGGGGGATCGTTTCATGCCTTGACGCTGCTCAGAAAACATGTCAATTTCAATATTATTTTTGACAAACCGACATCTCTCTACGATTTTTTTTCTTTCAAATTTCACATAAAAAAGAGAAAATTGAGGAAATTAAGATGTCGGATAATACAGTAGATTTTGCTTTCGAAGACAAATTAAACATGCAGCACAATGTTTCAAAAAAGCCACATCACATACGTTTTCAAATAAAGAAAGTCTTGGTTTTGACGTATACCGCGTATGAGCTATTTCTTTATAAAATTTAGTTCCCTTGGTAGGGTGCAAGTCACATAGACTATTATTGCTTTCAAAAGAGAAAAAAAGTCTTTCTGATACGGTCTTTCTGATCGGTATGTCGATCTCTAAGATATCAATATACCGATTTCTTTGATCATTAGAGTTGCTGTCGCTAGCCATAATTATAAATGGTCACAATTATCACCAAACACTATGCCAACGTGGTGATGACCCTAAATCATAGGAATCGATACATGGGGCCGGTCAAAGCACAAAATTTGGACATTGGCTGGGCAAACTGCCCAATTTCGGGCTTCGCCACTGTTATGCAGGGTCGCAACTAGATGCTTGATCACCCGGGGCAAGTGCGCATTTTGCCCCCCCCCCCTGTAATGTTGAAGGTAAGGTTTGATAATGAAATTTGCTCCCCCCCCCCTCTGGTCCAGGGCTCGGTCGATTGTGCCGAAAATGGGAGTGTTTGTATTCCCCCCAACAGGTCGATTGCGCCGAGTCTGGAAATCGGGTTGTTTGGATATTGGGGTGAGCGCAATCGACCTATAAACGGTTTATCTTCTGCGCAATCGACTTACACCCCTGCTCCCTAGTTGCGGCCCTGCCCATTTATATATATTTATTTATTCAGACCAAGAAAGAAATATCGTTGTATATTGGTTATCGTTACATCAAGAGGCATCAATTTAACATTAGAGTAGTGACATTTCCGCACAAAACTCGAAAAAATATCATTGTTGAAGGATTTATCGCTTATCGTTGTAGCGGGGTTCCACTGTATTTAAAAAATTTGTAAAATATAATTAAAACATTTATAATTAAAACAGCAATTGTGTATTAACAAATAGCACGAAATATTATGCAAGTCTCAAGTTAAATCTATATACATAATAACTTAGAATAATTCTAAAAAAAAATAATAAATTCTGAAAAAAAATTTAATTTTAATTTCATCTTCCAGTCAATAAACCTTTTGTTGGATTTTAGTGGATTGCATACGTTTATTTATGTGTTTATATACAGTGAAATCTCGTTACAATGTCTCTGATACAACGATAAATCCATGGCCCCCACATCCTGGACTAGGGGCCCCTAGGCTGGAATCTTTTGCGGGCCCCCCCCCCCGACCAGACTTTCGCAGGCCCTTTTATGATGGATTTATAGCGTTAAAAAACAAAAATAATGAAAATCGTCCCGGGCCCCACGGCTGGAGCCTTGCCCCACCCCTTGTGGGGGCTATGGATAAATCCTACTACAACGATATTTTTTCGTCTTATTTAGCAATGCCTATAGCCTAATATTAAAGTGCTGCCTCTCGATATAGCAATAACCCTTCTACAACGATATTTTTCATGGTCTCGAGAATATCGTTATATCGAGATTTCACTGAAAAATTAAAATAAAATAAAAAAATATTTTTGAGAAAAATTTTGACGTACAGCTTCACATGTTGTGAATATAAGTGTGGAAAAAACAGTTCCCCTCCTTAGAAAGATAAACAGTTTCTCTCCCTCTTTCTTTGTACCACCCCTCCCTAATTCCATTTTAACAATCTAGCATTCTTACTTTCAAGATACCAGTAAAAAAGCCACACCTTATTCTGTACAGACGGTATTTATTGTGCCGGTCTATAACCAATTCATTGTACTGTTCAACTGAGCGCTTCATTCATTTGAAGGATTAGGAGGCGTTGAAGGTGTCAGTCAATGTACAATAGGTCAAGGGGGAAGGAACAGGTCTTCCATGACCCATATATTCGTCACCACCGCTCAAGGATTGGAAAAAGTTTGACCCATATAGTCGTCATCACCACTCAAGGATTGGAAACATTATGACCCATATATTCGTCATTGCCACTTGACTGGTTAAGACATATTTTGACAAGCGATGCTTTTGTCACGGATTGTACGATTATTATAATACGAACGAAAATAAGGTTCTTGGATCGGGTTTTTCATCATGGCTGACGATTATTTTTAGCGTACCACCTGAATCAGTACCCCCTAGGAGTACCCGTAATAAAATACTATCTATTAATATATCCAAGGGTCTTTCAGAAAAAAAAAGTAAAATATCTAATGACAACAATTAGATATTAAAATAGTCACACTTTGCATTTTTATGATTAGCTCCTTTGATTTTATCTAAATCTTTAAGATTTTAAAATAATCTATGCATAATTTAATTAAAAATTTTGAAAAAAAAATTTCCTTAAATCGGTAGTTACTACCTAAAACGTAGAACAATATCTTTATAATTATAGCCTGTATCTAGTCATAAACATCACCCCCTAGAAATATTCTCCTCGTGAAATTTCATCTTCTTATTTTGCATATAATTACACTAATTACATTTAATTTCCTCGAAAAATCTGTCAGAAAAAAAAAACTTTCCGTGTTCGTGTGGTTTATTATTACTTTATTTTATTTTTCGAATAATAATAAAAAGAAAAATTCAACTTCTATAACATACTGTACTTAATTTGTTTGATGGTATGTATATATATATATATATATATATATATATACATACATATATATATATATATATATATATATATATATATATATATATATATATATATATATATATATATATATATATATATATATATATATATATATATATATATATATATATATATAGATTTTTTTTTCTTCTTTTTCCTCCCTCGTTTTTCGAAATTCGAGGGAAGCATAATTACCGAAATAATTGATAAAAATTACCCTGTAATTTGGTTCCGGGTGGTCCTTGTGTAGGAATGTGTGTTTCAGCCACTTTTTTTTTTTTCTGCACGTGTTTCAAACCTAAGCTAAGCTACTGGGCCGAATCTAGAGCCTCGTCACACAACGCTCCGCTGCATTTCAGGGATAAAAGGATAATATTATAAGACGGTTACCTAAACACGAAAAAAGTAAAAACGAAAAAAACAGTAAAATTATTTATTTATTAAGAAAGGAAAAAAGTATAATTCTAGAAATACTTTAAGAACATGCTAAATATCAGAGCTCCAAACTTGTAATTAAAGTAGTGTTTAATCCTCTTTCCGTTGCGTATTAAAACGTAATTTTATTTGAATAAATCTTAGGGGGAATAAAATTCTGGAAGATTGACATGCTTTCAGTGCAGTAGTATCTCGGTATGAAATTAATCCAGTAAATTACTGGAAATTAGTTTAACAATTTAGTTTCTACTAAAATATATGAAATGGAAATTTACATAATCCAGGATTGAAATTTATCTCGAAAATAATGTGAAATCTCTCTAAGACCTCATCATCATGGGTTAAGACCTATGATTCGTGAAGGATTTGTCTGGTGATTTTACTGTAAATATTTTGAAGTATTTAGTCAAAATCTGGAAATAATTACCCTTTAGAGTCTTCATATATAACAGAACTCTGTATTTTATTACGACCTTCTCAATGGGAACTAAATGGATTTGTTATGCTATATTTTAATGACCCTCGGCTATAACGGCTATAAGTTAAAGTTTTTGATGGTTCCCAATAAAGAATGATGTGGATTAGGGATGCACAAACCCCGGCCAGTCAAGAGGTTCTATCCCACGCGAAAATTTTTCCTCTAGAAACGTATCAATGCATACACAAACAGCACGATAGATACCTATAAGCTGACCATATTTCTCGTATAAAAGTACGGGGAATTGAAATCCATAGGAATTATATCACCAATTTTCGCCAAAAAAATTGTCAAATGAAAGTAAAGGTGCACAATTACAGCCAATAAATTTAAGGCAAAGTAAAATTGCCAATAAATTTTCAAAGATAAGTAAAATTGCAAGTTACCGCCAAAAAAGTTAGCAAAGGCAATAATTTAGACGTTATGAAAATAACCTTAATGTCTTGTTCTCAAAAATTTAAGTTAGCGTCGTTGAAAATCAAGCGGGGAAAACAGGACATTTCAATGAAAAAGTTGGGACGACCCGTCAGGGACGTAACTAGGGGGGCGGGAGGACGAACTGCCCCGGGCGGAAATTTTAGGTGGGAACAAAGAACACCGTCATAAAATTATCGAATTTTAAAGTTTTGGAGAGCGGCAAAAAATCTTAGTTACGGTCCTGCGAACAGTTACGGGAATGTCATAGGCGGAAACAGACATGAAATTATGTGTGAGGGGCACGAAGCTGATTGCTGGAGGTGGGGGGCTCATGATAATAATATTGTAATGTCAGTTCATATATATGCATATACATTAGATCAATCGGCTCCACCTTTGACGCTAGTGGGGGGGGGCACCCATGTGAGAAATTTCCCGTAAAATACGGGTTACGCTACATAATTATACAAGTTTCTGGCCTGCTAGAGGCAGAATTACCGGTTATCGAGCCTGCGGACTGAAAAAGTTGTGTATTTTTAATGAAAATGAATCTTTTTCATAACGTCGATAAGAACGCAATTATCATCGATATAACCACACTTTTTCGCCTCTTTTGCTCCGTTTGTATGGTGTTATCTCTGAAATTTCTAAAATCAGGGTTCATAACATTGAGGCAATGTTTATCCGATCTTTTATCGATGTCTAATGTTAAAAAAGAAGATTTATTACATGTTTGACGCTTCGACTCGGTCATTGACTCAATATACGTATAGGGGACATTTCATTCCCGCGTCTTCCCGTTTCCTACTTGACAGTAATATCCCGTTTTTCAATGAAGCTTACTTTAACTGGCTATCTATACTTTATTAACAATCGGGGATGACGATATTCGCATAGTTTTCAATCTTCTTCTTCGGAATCTTCTCACTTTCGTTATTACTGAGCATGACGGTATAGTTTCGCAACCTTTATTATTCCATCGCCCCCTTCAGAATTTTATTTTCTCCCATTGCCACAACGCAATTTAACCCATGGGATCCTATGTTACACTCGTAGCTTCAACTGCCTCCCTGGAACTTTCCATCGCCAAAGGGGGCGTTAACGCCCACGTTGGGAATCACTGGTATACAGTATAATATACTCTACATCTAATATTATTAGGTGTAGAGTTAATTTTTTGCTTAATTTATATGAAAATTATAACTGAATTATAAAATATAAACAATGTTTTCTGATAATAAATTTTTATTTTTAAATACATCATAAAAATTCCAACTAGATTTACATTGCTCAATTTTCCTTAATAATGCTATATTTTAACAATAAATTCCGCTTTTTGCAGCTCATCAGACACGTCTTAAAAATATCACTCTTTTGAAATAGGTACTAAATTTAAGTCCCGTCTAACTGTATATATATATAGTCTTCATCTAAATAAAATGATCTATGATGCACCACGAGATAATCAGTAACATAGAATTATCTTAAAGCTATAATGATATGGAGAGGGTTTAACATAGAGCTCCAAAATAGCTGTTTGAATGCTAAAATATATTTTGAGATAAATTTTCTCACAAGCTGCAGTAAAAATATTGAAAAGAAAAATTATTCAATCTTCGTCGAAATATTGTCCATAAAACTGCACCAGATATCAGATATATAACGGTAAGATTGTAACTAGCAAAATTTATTTCCATAGAATTCTTTATTCAAAGTTTTTCTGCAAAATTACGCAAATTGGAAACATAAATTCATATTTTCTTTCCCCGACGGTAAATTTCGATCTTTTCATATCAATTCAGCGAAATAACGAAAGGAAAGAAAAACATGAATAGATAAAAGGGGGGAAAAGATAATCTGAAGATGTGTTCGGGTACGTACATATATCATAAATAATAGAATATTTCCCATTCATTTGAACAGAAAATTGATTAAAAAATACATTCATAAAAAAAAAGAACATGTAATTCTGGGAATATCACTTATTTAGGAGCAATAATATTTTTTCTCCCCAAAAAAAATCTATTTCGAACTAAATTATGTAAAAAAAGGAAGAAAACAAATGCATTTTTCCTTTGAATTATACTTATTATGGACAAACATACACACACCCAATGCACAAATTACATCACGTACTTCGATGAATTCTACTATGTTCTAAAAAAAAACTTATGAAAGAAAATTATTTTCCGGGAGAAAAATAGAATAAAAAATGATTATTTTTTCATGTTTTTTTTTGTTTTATAGATCACGCATTTATTCTAGATTCATACATATTTTCCCTCGAATTGGCATTATCTCAAAGAAACATGAAATCGTTCTTGAAATGAAGAACAAAATGTATACAAAATAGAAAGAGTTCATATATATGAGTTATTAAATTTTATTTCGAATATAATGATTCAGAAACACTGATTATTTTTAGTTTTTTTTTTGACGAATTAATGTATATTTTGTAAGAATTGGGGCATTTTATTTTTGAATGAGTCAAAAAGTTCAGAATATATAATTTTTAAAAATCTCTAAAATTCAATTAATTTGATCTATATGTCACCGAAAATTCTTCAAGTATATACGTTAACGTAAATGTGAAAATGCGGTTGGTGTATAAAATAAACCGGTTATTACGCGCAATCAGAGTTGGCAAATTTCACTGAATTTATTGTTTTTACTAGCGGTTATGCATAGTACCTTGGTAAATTTGATAAATTTCTCTAAATTAATCACTTTTTACTGCTTTATGGATGATACTCAAGCATCGCGTCGTTGGTAAACATGTTAGATGGTGTACATACCATCTGTGTGTATATCAGGAGTGGTCAACCGCTGGCCCGTGAAGTGATTTTGTGCGGCCCGCGACAAGTTAAAAGTGCCCTGAAAAAATTAAATTTGTGATCATTATTGGAACTATCCAACTGCAGATTTCTCGATTAACAAACTCCTTATTTCTAGTGACGAAATTAATTTAATAACTAACTAATTAATTCAATTAATAATGGAGTGGCTTATACACCGAAGTTGCACTACTGATGCGGCCCGCGACGATATAGCTGACCATTATTTTGGCCCCCGAACAGAAAGAAGTTGGCTACCCCTGATGTATATGATACTTTACAAGATAACTCATACATGTATTGTATCATTATATCGGGTACAATCGTAAAACTTGTCATCATTATATCCGGGTACGATCGTAAAATTTGCTATTATATCGCGGTTCAGCTATGTTCATCTCACACACACTACTTTACCGTGCACCAACTCCTATCACATATCGCCATGCAGCAATTTCCAACCAGTGCAGTTCGGCGCGGAAAATGAAGGCACCATCTATCGGTGGGCGTCCCAGGATCGGTAGGTAAAGAACTTGTTTCTGGCGTTCCATGCCCGGATTTGAACCCGTGGACCTTGCCGGTAACCTTCATAGCGGAAGACGAGCATCTTACCACTGTGTCACTCGGACACTCGCATCACTGTCTGGTGTTTATCATCAAATTTAATATACTGTGCGTATATTAGCACCGTAAGAGTGCATGAAAACTTAAAAATATATTTTTCTAAAAAAAAACATCAAATTCACCAATTACAGTGCTAGTATTATGCATAATCACAAATAAAGGCGGTAAAAATATCAAGTATTTATCAAATTTACCAGCGGTTATTACGCATAATCACCGGTAAAAGTTATAAATTTATCAAAATTACCAAGTTAAGCATGCATAATGACCGATTTATCACATTTACCGTAGCATGAATATACGGTAATGATTAGGAAACACTGACTTTTCAAGTATTTATTCGACGAATTAAAGTATATTTCGTAAGAATTAGGTCATTTTATTTTTGGATACATCAAAAAAGGTTCAGAATATTCATATTTTTTAAAATCACTAAATTTTAATTAATTTCTTTTATATCACCATATAAACTTTTTTAAGTATATACAAGTGAGAAAATACATGAGGAAATTATTAAGATATCTTTATCAATGATTTTGCTTGTCAGTGTAAGACCGGTTTCTTAAATAAATGATGATAAAATTCAAGTTCTTCATATTATTTATTGGCGAAAGTATTATTATTATTTTGTCATGCTGTTGTCATCGCCATGTCATTTTTATGCATGGTTAGCAACGGCTGTCTCGGTATGATCCTCCATTGAGACTTGGAACCGTGACAGACTTTTGAGAGAGAAAAAAGTGAAAGTTGTGTCTACAGGCTGCTTATCCGTGCAATAATTTCGAAAGTATACGATAAGACTGGAATATTCTTGTCGAGGACACGTCGTGGCGTGTCTGAGTCGAGGAAAACTATAAATACAGGCAGACTTTCAATAGTTAAAAGAAAAAAAAATTAGTTTATTATTTATGCATGTACCAAGTTCAAAAGCACGAATATTAGTAGATTAAGGAAGCAAATATGGATTTGTCTAAGTGAGTTTCGATTTAGGTAAAAGCCCTTAACTCTCAAATCGTTGAGACTGATTCATGCTAGATACAATCAATTTCATTGATAAATTATTCTGAAGACTAGTCATTATTATAATATCAGTGATTATAGTATGTTTCGATAATATAAAAACATATGATTAAAAACGTTTTTGTCGTAACGTTTTTTTAGGCGAAACTTTCTTGAATATATTTTTATTTTTTATCATTTTGAATATGTCGACATACAAAGATTGAAAGATATTACATACACACTAATATATTTTTAAAATAAAAATACTTCAAGTTGTATATCGAAATACAACGCGCACAAGATCCACACCGTTAATAGCAGAAAGATAAAATATATACAACATATAAAAAAAGCCATATTGGTGTACAGAAAGGCGGGGAGGGCAGCGGAAAGTTTCTGGAAGAAACCATTGGAAGATATATGAAATCGTCTACAAAATACATGGTACAAAATTAGATATACAAATATACAATATAGAATACCAAAAACCATGCGAAGATAAGGAGAGGCGTATACAAAATACATGATGTGAAAAGAGCTATACAAAATATACATGAGGTAAAAGAGAGATACAAAGTATATACTTAAGATAAAAGATATATACATAACATACATAAAGTAAAAGAGATATACAGAATACTTTCTAATTAGGTTTTGGAGCAAACGTGGGCTCTATAAAAAATATTTTTTTAATAACTATACAAACCCTTGAAACATGAATGTCATATCTGAGTAGGAAACGTTATTTGGAAACTTTTTCTATCTGGACGTATACCAACGTTTCGCCAGTGAAGTGTCATACCCCCCTGTTTACTATTCACCCTGCATATACAGTCGAATCCCGTTTTAACGAATACCGTTATAGCGAAACACTTTTCCAATCCCTCAAATAAGTATACATAGGAACAATACAAACAAACTGAAATTCCTTTATCACGAAATTTCGTTAGAAAATGAAGTGATTTCTCCGGTCTCTTGGGGGGATTCGACTGTACCAAATATAACGTATAAAATAGCTCAAGAACAAAAAGGAAATTATAAGAAACATCGAAACATACATATTTGAAATGCGTAACAAATGTACAAAAGAGTCAACCCATGAAATCATTTATGCAACATACAATGTACAAAAATAACAATAAAAATAAATTATTAATTAATTGTGATGTAATTCCAAATAATCTTATTACACAATCATCTCTTTAATTGATTCCTTCTTCCACCCGTATTTTCCAACAAAAATCATATGTGAGTTTTTAATCTAAATAAAAGACTAATTAATTCGAACAAACTCAACTAATGTTTGAGAATCTAATATGGATTACTTTAGAATCCAAAATCTGCTTTGATTAAGATAAATCACGGCGTTTAACACATGTGTATACAAATAAAACAAATTGCTAAAAGTTAGATTATCTTGAAATATCTAGTGGAAAATTCTAAACCTTCGAAATTTCGTTCTAGTCTGGGTGTCCAAGTAGTTCTTTTTTCCCGGAATTTTCAGTTCTAAAATACAACGAATAAAATATACCGGAGCTTTACAAAAACTCGGTCAGGAAACGTTATATCGGCTGAAATAACTGTATCTAAAAGATATTTGGATTCGGTTCTTTTCTTCACTAGCGAAATGATAAATTGCGAGGCTATAAAAAAGACATTATTTCGGGAATGGGGGGTGGGAAAAATGGGAGAGGGGGGAGACTTGTGTATTTTTATTTCGATGCAAAGCTTGGACTGAGGGGTAAATGGCTATCGCTTTTCGGATTTGCAGCAACATTCCTGCAGTTAATGAGGTGTAAAAGCTCCCATTCCTTACCCCACAACTCCCTTTCATGTTTTCCAGGACTTATTTACTCATATATTTCTCAGTTTATTTTTTTAGTTTTGCTTTTTTTTTTGTGTATTTAACTTCATGTCATCGCGATCAAAGTTCGTGCGATTTGCTATTTCCGGGATCAAAAAAAAATTATTTTTTTTTTTGAAATTCTAAAAATTCACAAAAAAATGAAAGAATATTTTTCTTTTAAAAAAAGTGTTTGAGAGATTTTTTTTTATTTACTTTTTTGAAGTTCATAAATGTGTTAAATGTCTTCAAGTCTCATTAAGGATATTTAATCCATTTATACCTGTAATACAATCTTACATATGATATTTAGGTGTTAAGAGATTAGTAAGTTCATCAAATGTAGACACATTTGTTGAAATATTTCTGAACGTCATACAATCAACAACTGATAGAATTTATTATCCATAATTGATTGAATTTTTTTTTTTTGTCAATATAAGGATAATTTTTTCCTGAGCAATATTAAAATCAATAAATGATGAAGTTTATTATCCATAACTGATGAAATTTACTATCAATATCTGATGAAATTTACTATCAATATCTGATGAAATTTGCTACTAATATCTGATGAAATGTATTATCTATAACTGGTGCGATTTTCTATACCATTATCTGATGAAATTTATTATCAATTACGGATGAAATTTATAATCAATAACTGATGAAATTTATTATCAATAACGGATGAAATTTACCACCAATATCTGATTGAATTTACTACGAATATCTGATGAAATTTACCATCAATATCTGATGAAATTTACTACCAATATGTTGATAATTTCTTCATGATCATCCTTTATGATATATAAATAACTTTTCATTCATTTTCATCTTTGTCATCATTCAAACTTACCATCAATCTGCTTTATCATCAAGTTGTTCATTGATAACTGATCCCCCCTTGTCATACATTTTTTGTTGAAATTTATACTCAATAAACTTTTCCCAAAATAATTTATTTTGGGAATTATTTTATTAATAATTGACTAAGCTAAGGGGCGAATAGCTATCGTTTTTTTCGGATTTTCATAAACATTCCTGTAGTTAATGTGGTGTGTGTTCCGGACTCTGCTACGAAGCTGAGCTGGAAAAGATCTCGGCAACGGGATAGATCCAAGTTCAAAGTCCTGGAGTTTATTCATTTAACGTGGTGTAAATGCTCCCATTCTTCCGCCCCGAAACTCCCTTTTATGTTTTCCAGGACTTATTTATTCATTTATTTCCCTGTTTACTTTGTTTTGTGTGTTAGTAGTCTGAACTAGCGTCCTCACGATTACAGTTCGTGCGATTTGCTAGTTCCGGGATCTAGATTTGAAAATTCGGAAAAAATGAAAGAATATTTTTCTTTAAAAAAAAATTGTTTGAGAGATTTCTTTTTATTTATTATCTTAATTTTCATATAAATATGTTAATTTTCTTTAAACCTCATCTGGGATATTTAATCCATTTATACCTGTAATACAATCTCCCATAAAGAGATTAGTATGTGTCATGTTTGATGAAATATTTTTGGAGCTTAAAAACATCAACGGCAACTGATAGAATTTATTATCAATATGTTGATAGTATTTTTCCTTATCAATAATGTAATCAATTGCTGATAATTTTTTCCTTATCAATATTGTAATCAATTGCTCATAATTTTTTCCTCATCAATTTTGTAATCATGATAACAAAAATCATTTTGCAATCATGATAACAAATATAATTTTGTAATAATTTTAATCATTTTGTAATGATTTTAATATTTTCAATCATTTTGTAATCATTTTAATATTGTCAATCATTTTGTAATCATTTTAATATTGTCAATCATTTTGTAATCATTTTAATATTGTCAATCATTTTGTAACCGATAGATCAAGAAATTTATTATCAATAGATAATGAAATTTATTATTGGTATTTTGATCATTTTTCCTGATCAGTTATTTTGTAATTAATGTGTTGATATAGTTTTCCTGATCATTCTTGTAATCAACAACTGATTAAATTTATTACCAATAACTGATTAAATTTATTACCAATAACTGATTAAGTTCATCATCAATAATTGTAGAAATTTTATATCAATATGTTGATATATTTTTTTCCTGATTAGTATTTATGATATCAGTATTGAAATCAATTTCCAATCACTTTCATCCTTTTCATCTTTCAATCATATCCTCAGTCATCTCTAACAATAAGTAGCTCTTTAATAACTGATCCTCTTTGTCATCGATATTTGTTGCAATTTACAATCGATAAACGTAATTGATCATCTTAATTAGTTATGCTACAGATAACTACATTACTGGTCCAACATCTGCTGAACCTGATCATTGATGATTAATCATCTCTGACACCCATAACTGATCATCTTTACCATCGATAACCTACCATGTTTACTAACGATAACTGATTATTTTTACCATTAAAAGCTGCTCAACTGCTAACTTCGTCGTTAATTAAACAACGATAACTAATTTATAATTAGGTAATAAGCAAAATACTTGTTAGATACTTCTCGCCGTATATACAGTCGAATCCCGTTTTAACGCATACCGTTGTAGCGAAAATCTCGTTTTAACAAACACTTTTCTGATCCCTGCCAGATAAGTTTACATGAGTGGAATGCAAAAACCTGGAATTTCTTTATAAAATAATTTCGTTACAACGAAGAGATTTCCCCCGATCTCTTGGGATTCGTTATAACGGGATTCGACTGTATTATAATACATAGATTAATATTTTCCCCCATCGTGAATAATATTCTAATGTAAAATAATATTCAAAGTCCAAAATGTATCGAAATATTTAAATCTAAAATAGTAGTGAATTTTATAAAATAAATATTGGTAAGTTGTAAGCAGAAACACTATTTCAATAGATAATTGAAATTCAAAAAATCAAAAAATAGATAAATGAATTCAAAAAATCAAAAAATAGATAAATGAATTCAAAAAATCAAAAAATAGATAAATGAATTCAAAAAATCAAAAAATAGATAAATGAATTCAAAAAATCAAAAAATAGATAAATGAATTCAAAAAATCAAAAAATAGATAAATGAATTCAAAAAATCAAAAAATAGATAAATGAATTCAAAAAATCAAAAAATAGATAAATGAATTCAAAAAATCAAAAAATAGATAAATGAATTCAAAAAATCAAAAAATAGATAAATGAATTCAAAACTATTTCAATACATATTTGTGAAATATTGGAAAGAAATAATAATTAGCAGAATTCATGTGAAGTTATATAAGGGTTTGTTATTATACACTGAAGAGCCAAAAAAACTGCTGGTCCACCTGCCTAATATCGTGTAGGGCCCCCGCGAGCACGCAGAAGCGCTGTAACACGACGTGGCATGAACTCGACTAATGTCTGAAGTAGTGCTGGAGGTAACTGACACCATGAATCCTGCAGGGCTGTCCATAAATCCGTAGGAGTAAGAGGGGGTGGAGATCTCTTCTGAACAGCACGTTGCAAGGCATCCCAGATATGTTCAATAATGTTCATGTCTGGGGATTTTGGTGGCCAGCGGAAGTGTGTAAAGTCAGAAGAGTGTTCCTGGAGCCACTTTGTAGCAATTCTGGACGTGTGGGGTGTCGCATTGTCCTGCTGAAATTGTCAAAGTCCGTCGGAATTCACAATTGACATGAATGGGTGCAGGTGATCAGACAGGATGCTTACGTATCTGTCACCTGTCAGAGTCGTATCAGGGGTCCCATATCACGCCAACTGCACACGCCCCATACCATCACAGAGCCTCCACCAGCTTGAACAGTCCCCTGTTGACATGTAAGGTCCATGGATTCATGAGGTTGTTTCCATACCCGTACACGTCCATCAGCTCGAAGCAATTGGAGCCGAGACTCGTCAGACCAGGCAACGTGTTTCCAGTCCTCAACAGTCCAATGTCGGTGTTATCGGGCCCAGGCGAGGCGTAAACCTTTGTTTCGTGCAGTCATTAAGGGTACACGAGTGGGCTTCGGCTCCGAAAGTCCATATCCATGATGTTTCGTTGAATGGTTCGCACGCTGACACTTGTTGATAGCCCAGTATTGAAATCTGCAGCAATTTACGGAAGCGTTGCACGTCTCTCACGTTTAATGATCCTCGTCAGTCGTCGTTGGTCCCGTTCTTGCATGATCTTTTTCCGGCCGCAGCGATGTCGTAGATTTAATTTTTTTACCGGATTCCCGATATTCACGGTACACTCGTGAAATGGTCGTACGTTAAAAAGCCAAATTTCATCGCTACCTCGGAGATGCTACATCCCATCTTTCGTGCGCCGACAATAACACCACGTTCAAACCTGCTATTGTAGCAGCAGTAACCGATCTAACAACTATGCCAGACACTTGTTGTGTTATATAGGCGTTGCCGACCGCAGCGCCGTACTCTGATTGGTTCCATATCTCTTTATTTGCATACGCATGCCTGTACCAGTTTTTTTGGCTCTTCAGTTTATACATAAATAAATAAATTAGAAAATTAGTTACGCGAAATATGTGCTTTCCATTACATAGCAAATCTACTACTCATAGATATAACTCATATCTTTCCCCCCTTATTAACGAGAAAAATAACTTCTTTTATTTAATTTCTCTTAGAAAACAATTTTTTTTTTTTGCCATCTCAAAAGATTTCATTATCGAATTTAAGTGTTTTATTTTATTTTAAATCGCATCATTAAATCTCTAAATCGTAGAAGAAAACCCTGATGTAAGATTGTGAACATAAAAAAAATAAGAACAAAGGGACAGTAATATACGGAAAGAAAAATAATCTGAGAAGAGAGAAAAGCTTCAGAGAGAAAGGTAAGAAATAAGAAAACTTGATGGACTTTTTTTTATTTCCACATCGAAACGAAGTATACAGTATATAAAGAATTTCTCATTAGTGACAACATTTCTTTCTCAAAATCCATTAGCGATTAGTAAAGCAACGAGAGAAAACACTTTACAAAATGGCGTCCGGTGTTTGTTGTCCTCTGTCTTTCTCTTTTCTTTATTACTTTAATACAATTCACTTGAGCATCAAATTTCACATTGAATGAGAAGAAAAAAACAAAAATAGGAAACAGAAACACATTATATACATCACTTAAATGACGTCAGTAAACTGAAGATAAATCCAATGTGTCCTTCCTTCATGTCAAATATTTAATAAAAAATATATATTGTTTTATTTAAAAATTCTAAATATTAATATTAGTTTCATGATCAAATTTTTACTTTTGATTATTAAATTATTTTGAATACTCAATGATGCAGATTAAATCCAATTGTAGCAAGGAAACACAAAAAATTTAAATAGTTTAAAAATCATGAAGAAAAAACTCAATAAGAAAAGTCTTTGAAAATATAAATAAATGCAATTCAATTAAAAAATCTATAAAATCTGCAGATGCTCGCAATCAAATTGTAATAAAACATCGCAAATCAATCAAAATTTAAATAAAACATCGCAAATCAATCAAAATTTAAATAAAAGCAATCGCACTAACACGAATCAGTAAAAAAATACATGAAATCTTCAGATCTTCATAATTAGATTAATAAAAACTCAAAAGTGTGGACAGGAGCAAATAGAAACAATGGCAAAAATCGATTCAAATTTGAATAAAAATAATCAAATATAAGGCAATCAAAATTTTTTAATATAAACAATCACGCAAATTAATCACTACTTAAATAAAAACAATCAACCAAATCAATCATTTTGATCATTTTTGTCACACCATGGTCATTTTGTGCACACGAGGGCTAATTAGACCGGGAACAACAATTTATTGAAGATTCCGAACGGCACAGGCTTGCTTTTTACACTCGCCGAGTGATCGGTGCGCTAAGGGCCCTATCACACGGAGCGGATGCGGATGCGGGTCCGGAAGAAGTTTTAACAATTGGAATATACTGCGCCTTTCACACGAGCCGAAAAATCTCCGCACCTAGGAAATGTTCATGCGGGTCCGGACGTCGTCCGCATGTGTCAAAACCTAAGTGCGGGCTCCGTATCCGCACATAGAAGTTTTGACAATAGGTTTATTCGGAGCTATTCACACGATGCGGATGCGGAGCGAATTCGTCCGCATCTTTGGCTACTTTTTGAAGGTGATTTTTCACGGAATTTTTTTAATTATTTGCCATAAATACCCTTAAAAACAC
The DNA here is from genome assembly GCF_987345545.1 of Pholcus phalangioides. Classification (NCBI taxonomy): domain Eukaryota; kingdom Metazoa; phylum Arthropoda; class Arachnida; order Araneae; family Pholcidae; genus Pholcus; species Pholcus phalangioides. The sequence continues at coordinate 36,136,523 of NW_028301596.1, read as the reverse complement.
CATATGATGGTCCCTGCTCATTAATATATAATGTACCTACATACGTCTATCCCTCCGTTTCCTTCTGAGATGGAGATATAGCAACTTCAACTGCCTTTTGTCCATATTTCACAATTTTATACTATAAAACCTGCCAACAACGGCCACTGACGGGACCAAAATTATAAGCCATTACGAATATTTAATTGACTACATACTTTAATAACTTTTAAATTTAATTTAAAAATTTTAATTTTTTTCTTTTTAAACTTTTAAAATTATTTAAAAATATAAATATCTGAAATATTATTTTAAATATTTGTTATTTTTTTAAATTTTTTAATTGTTAATTTTTTTAAATTTTTTAACTGTTAATTTTTTTAAATTTTTTAACTGTTAATTTTTTTAAATTTTTTAACTGTTAATTTTTTTAAATTTTTTAACTGTTAATTTTTTTAAACTTTAAAAAAAATACTTTTATTAAACAATGTTATCCACGTACGGTGTTCACTCAGGGCCGTTTGAAGACCCTAGCACTTGAATATTTTTGGTGGTTCCCCGATACCTACAAGTTTATTTTACTCGATATTCAGTCTATAAACTTAAAAAAATGAAATTTTATATTTCAGAAGTGAGACTAATCTAAGGATGGGATTTCACTCTAAAAGGTTTATGAAAGTTATTTTATAAAACATGAAAAATGTAACCAATAAACACATCTGTTACATTCGAGAGAACTTAACTGATCCACCTATTGGTTGCATTTTTCAAGTTTTATAAACGAACTTTTATAGCGTAATCCCGGCCTAAGACAGAATTGTGATGTGAATATTTCTAAGCACAGGCATTTTGAAAGTCCCTACCCCTTCCCTTTTTTACTACTTGCAAATTCTTTGATATCTCCTGAATTTTTTTTATTTTTTTTGGAACATCGAAAGTTTTGGATGTTTTTGGATTTGATTTTTCGAACATTGGATGTTTTTAGAATTTTTCTTCCATATTTTTCCGAAAAGACGAATTTTTTTTTTCAAAATATTTTGAAAATATTTGAAGACATTTTCTCCCATCGACTACTTGTGAGGATCGGAATGAAGACATCTTTATTCCCATATTCTATGTGGCTCTAGATTAAACCACCAAAGAATGCCTCTAGGCTGCCTATGGCCACTGAATCAGGGGTGAAGGAGAAAAATAATTACAAAAATTGCGAAAAAACAGTTTTTATGCACGAATTTCGAACTAAAGATGCGGGCGATTCGTCCGCATCTTCAGCGCTCGTTTGAAAGGGTATGCGGACCCGCGTCCGCATCCGCTCCGTGTGAAAGGGGCCTAACCCCTCGATGTGGGACTCCCTGCGGTAGCAATTTTCTTCTGCTGTCATGTCGCCGTTTCTGTTGTACCCCTGTGTCAGGAAAGTTTCTAACAAGGACGAACCGGGTTTTGAACTCGCGACTCCTTTAAACTTTAGGCAAATATCTTACCGAATTGGGCTATTGCACCCACACAAATCAATCAGAATTTAAATATAAACGGTCACATAAATCGATCTAAATTTAAAAAACAATCACAAACACTAATCAATAAAAATATATTTCAAATCCTCAGATCTTGTCTCTAAGTCAAATTAATAAAACAAATAAAATCAAAAATTTAACAGAATTCAAACAAACGTGATCGCACAAGACAAAAAAAATATGTATTTTTTCCGCGACTTTCAAATTAAATTAATAAAACTATGAATCAATCAAAATTTAAATTAAAACACACACACACACACACAATCGTTCAAACACAAATCAATAAAAATATACTATAAGCCTATATAATCTATAGATACTCAAAAGTAAATTAATGAAATTGAGATCAAAATCACTATTTAAAAACAAAAGTACCAATCAATATGAAAACTTAAAAATTCAAATATTAATAAATCAAAGTTTAACCAAATACAATCTCGCAAATCAATAAAATACAAATGTGAAAATAGTACATATCAATCAAAGAGAAGAAACTTGTTGAATTTACAAACAGGTGTGATAAAAATATCAAAGTTTCAGCTCCGCTGTTATATTAGAAATTTTTTATAAGTTTAATACATTTGTAATTATAAATTATGTTATAATTAAAATTTTTTGTAATTTTATTAGATCAATGGAGGTCATAAAATGAGCACTATTGAATAAACTATTCGACGGTGTTGTATTTTGTTTCTAAGAATCCTATGGTGGACAGAAGGCTATAATCAGCTTCTAGAAAAAAATTAAATCAATCAAACATGATAAAACAAAATTCATAAATACTCGTAGAAATCGAATACCGCAATTTCTCGTTGTAAAGCCACTCCAATAACTTTTTATTAGTGACATTCTGACCAAATAAAAGATTTCAATTAATTATTATGTGAGGATTTTTTTCACCCACTTGAAAAATAACTAATTTCTCATACAAAAAATATGCCACATAAACATTACCAAATTCCCAAACGGTCAGTTAGACGACATTTAATTTGGAAGAGTAGATAACCTTTGCCCAATAATGCTCAGAAATCACTAACAAATAAGGCAAATACAGGGAAAATACAAAATTCCTAATTAAGGACCTTTATTAGATCCTTAATTAGGAATTAATAAGGTTATAAGGACCTCGGTAAAGTTAGGAGTGTTTTGTATTTTCCGTGTATATTTGCCTTATTCATTGGTGATCTCTGAGTAACATTCAATTTTATTGCGATGTATTTTTTTTTTCGTTTCGAATGAAAATTACGTGCGTCTTATACGACACGTTTTTGTCCTTTTTCCTAGACTGGCTTATCTTGGCCGCTTACTTAAAGAGATTAAATTAATTACCAATTCATTTATACAGGGTGTCCTGTAAGTTCTAATTCGGCCTTTATCTCATAAACTGTTCGTCGTAGATGTATGGTTCTAATTTGAAAAAAGCTCAAAATGTGTTCAGGAATCAGTCGGTACCAGTTTCGAGAGCGAAAATGCACCATGTCATATAGTAAAAAACAAATCTAAATTTTTATACGGTCCCTCTGTCCTCCTAACTTCCAATTAGAGGTTGCAATGTCTATCCTGAAGCCAGCAATATTCGCTGAGATATTTGAATTCAAAAGTTGGATGGAAGTTGGGAAAGAACAGCGTAACCTAACGGTTAACACTCCTTTCCCTCATTTATGCTGTCCCCCCAACTGCTCTCTGATATTTGAATTCAAATAGCTCAGCGAATATTGCACTTGAAAACATGGAAACTTTTTTTGTTGACCTCAGAAAAGACAGGGCAATAACTTTTCAATTGAAAGTGAAATTTCCGATTTTTTTTTTCTTTTATGCGACGCAATGATTCTTGTGAAATTTTTAAATTAAAACCCTACCTCTACCACGAACGGTTGATGAGATAAAGGCCGAATAAGGAATACATGACACGCTGTATAATGAAAAAAATTTTAAATTCAAATTTAAAGATCGGAGTAAAATGGTCATTCACTTAAATGCAAACTATTATTTCCATCGTGTATAAATCCCAACAGACACCATTCCTCCTCATATAATCTCTCAACCATAATCTACCCATTTCAAGCTTAATAAACATTTCTCGAAATAACTAGACACAAAACTGTATGGTTCATACACGGATAACAAATGAGTGTAAAATAAGATACCTACACAAAACATAACAACGACCTTAATTTGCATTCACTTTCATACACTTATTTCTCTAACATTATTTTAAAAAAAACCACATAGATTTTTTTGAGACACGAGGACAAACTTCCTCATACAAGCCTTAACTTTTCAAGCTCAAGGTATATATCGTTAGCATTTTATGAGGACAAAAGCTCAGCTCCTGCTTAAGACGATTAAAGGATTAACGGAACTTTCTCTTTCTACCCTCGTTTACAGCAACAACAGCACTTTTCTCCGTGTCCCTCATTTTAGCCATTATACCACGGATTTGGTTGAATTGCAATAGCGGTGATAACAAGAAGCCCTTTATACCCGGGTGCAATGTATTGTTCCGAAATTGCATGTACATAATAATAAACTTCGCTAATGTTACAGGGTGCATTACATATTAATAATGGGTTCGTGAACTTGAAAGTGAATACGTAAAAAAAAAAATGTGTGTGTAGTCTGTTATTTTGCTATCAGTTATATTTATTTAACCGAGAAGACAAGGAAGAATAATATAACCTGTTTTCTCTCGAGATAACAAAGCGTAAAATAACTACTATTTAAAGGTCTTCGTGTATTTCAAGGCTCTGTAATCTTGATCAAAATTCAGTAACCATTGACTCGTAGATAATTAATGCTTGATGATAAACTTGTTTGTTTTATTATCTGTGTTTTTAATAACTTATGTATAATTTATCGGCGTTTTTTATTTTCGGATATTTTTCTCATCGAAGTTCACTATTCTTTTGTAATCGGGAGGTAATTGATATTTGTATTCGATTGAATCGTTAATAAAGCTTCGATATAAACAGTGAAAGAGTATTGACGGAGATGATTTACTTTTGCATCAAAAATATTAATTCAGATTGTTCATAGTTCCAAATATTTTTTTTACAGTATTTTTTCCAAATATTTTAAAACTGTTTAAAAAAAATAAATTTAAATGCATCGAAACACGTTATCAAAAAATGCATTTTAAATTTAAAATATACATTTATTGGAATTTTTTAATAATTATTTTATATTTTTATTGAAATATTCATATTTTATAAGTAGAAAGAATATTCCTCTACAAGCTATATTTAATATTTCAATGACTACTATAAGGATATACTAGTGACCATATGAAAGATTTTAAATTTTAATACCAATACAAGGCCACAACAGACAAAATGCACAACATGGAGGCTGAGAGAAAGATGCCCATAACTAGAGCCCTCAAGTTCAGGCACTATGAATGGTCGAAATAATCAGGCAAAAAGGCACTAAAAAAAGACATTTATAATTTAATTTACCTTAAAACTAAGGTAATAAGGGTCCAACAATAGAAAACTAAAAAAAATGGTTGCATTTAATCCCTCTATTGTTTTTAGTTATGGTTTACAATAATCTCATTATTATCCAAGTTAAACTGATTTCAAGCCAAAAATAAAATGTCACTAGACTATCGGAATTAGGTTACCGTTCAGGATTAGGATACGGACACCGTTACCAGACGCTGAGCCAGTGGAGAAAATTATCTGTGGGGCTCCTTCGAGTTGCGAATAATTCTCGTTTATTTGTTTTATTATTTGGGATAATCATTATTATTTCTATAGTTGAAACATAGCCACCTTGTTCTATTGTAGTAGAAAAATAAAGATTTAACTTTTTTTATATTACCACATATGTGAGACTCCTCCAAGCGTGGGGCGCTGTGTGGCCGAATCTGTCGCACGCCCCTGAGGGCAACTCTGGTCAATTTCATCGAATACTAAATATGTATGTGAAATAAATAGCAGTGGTTTTTTGCAGTACATTTATGGTGCAAAAAACAAAATCGAAACAATGTGGGCCTCAGAGCCCTGTCTGCTCCTTATTCGCTTGTGTGAGATATGATGTCAACTGATGATAGTCATCGGGATAACTTAGGATAGTCATCGGTCAGCTATATATATACAATGCAGTCCAATGCCTGAGCGAGAAATGTTATGTCAAGCGTTGTGGAGAAACAAATTTCAAATCTTCCCTCTGCTTTTCTAGCATGGACTGCGTTCATCTGAAACAAAATCATTCACGTTTAACACAATCCGATCAAAGCAAAGTTAATGCATGGCAACACCCATCGCTCAGATCACTTATTCACGTTTAAATTCGCTGAAAAGCGGGGGAGGGGGTGGCTTTCTAATGATAATTAGTACCGAGAGAGTTGGAAAATTTTAAAAAGAGCAATACTTTTGTTCTCAGTGCTCAAAATATCCAGGTTTTACAGTTTTGTGGCCTCTGAAACCCACTCATAATTTTAAAAATATTTTAAAATAGGCATGTATGGCAGGAAAATTTCAAAAAAGGCATTTTTACCAAAAAGTATTATAAGTAAAATAGGCAAAAATGCACTTATGGAATTTGTCTGAACTTCCGGGCTCTACCCCTAACAAATATGGATGCCATATATTTCTAAATACAGCAACCAAATTAACAATGTAATTAAAAAATTCAAGTATATAGACCTACATGATCAAATATAATATAAAAGCTTATACACAAAATAGTTATGGTTGTCTTATCCACGTATGAAGAGCTTCTCGATTTACCCCAACGTGTTTATCGTACAGCAAAAAACATAAATAATTCCATGTTTTTCGCAAATTATTTAATTTAAATCCTAAAATATTATAAATTTATGGAATTATAATTATAAAAGGAGAGAGAGAGAGAGAGAGAGAGTGAGTGAGTGAGTGAGTGAGTGTGTGTGTGTGTGTGTGTGTGTTCAGAGTAAATTTATGCTAAACGTTATAGAATTTTCAGTCCAACAAAACTGACTCACAAATTATTAGTTATCGGGAAAAACTATGAAACAATAATTTAGTTACATGGCTTTATTTAAATATTTATATTTCAAAAGTAGGTAATAATATGAATAATGTTTTTTTAAAAAAACTGTTTAATAGCTCATGAATTGACGAATACAATAGGGTAGTAACCATATGATTAACGCCTTGTTTATATTTTACCAGACACATGAATGATTCGCAGTTAGTTAATTATTTAACTTAAGTATTTCCTACAAATCTTATAATTTCATATGAAATTATAAATATTTCATAATTATTTGGCTGAAATAATTCCTAGCAAAGAGCCAGAAATTTAATTATTATATTTATATAATTTCAAATAAATCCAACGGTATTAGCACATAAGATATATTCAAATTATTTGCAATTATGACGATTTTTATTAAATATTAAATTATTTTCTTTAGTCAATAATCTTTTTCAGACAATACGCAATTATAAATATTCACATGCAAAAAAACGTTTAGTTTAAAAATATTTTACAAAGGAAATTGTTAATTTGATTTCGACACATCAAAAAATGATTAATTTTCTTCAAAATTTCGAAAAATAACACAATTTATGGACGCCGCAAAACATTGATTCATCATTCAGAAATCATTGATATATTCATTATGGACTTGTAAATAATGCTTCATTTCCTTCACTCTTGCCGAAATAAAATAAAAAGCAATCGATACAAAAAATTCATCTACATTTTTTCCCTTTTTTGTATTCTTTTTAATCCAAAATAAATCGTGATAGATTATCAGACGTCACGTTGATACTCTCATTGTTTAATTGACGGGAAAAAACAATTTATATATTTTTCTTTGTCTGCCATGAGGTAATTATGATATAATTCGTCATAAATTTTGGGAAAAAAAAGTTCCGACAAGATGACGAATAGATATCGAGGTTGCGAGATAAGCTGCTGCGATGCCGGTTCGCGCCATCGTTACTTGTCACCTATAAGCTGAATTCCAATTTTAATGACCTGTATATCTTCGACTTGCGTACGTACGGTGTGTATATAACTGACCGATACAGCAGCATCAGTATTCAGTCTCAGTTCGGAATCAACTGAAACAACAACGTCTTACAAGCACTGAAGGTAATGGAAGTAAAATATTTTTCAAATATAATATTTGAAGTAATTTTTCAAAGTAAATTAAGTAAGTAACAAAGTGAATTAAGTTAGTAACAAAGTGAATTAAGTAAGTAACAAAGTAAATTAAGTAAGTAACAAAGTAAATTAATTCAAAGTGATTGTAAAGTTAACAAAAAATTTCCTATCTTACAATTTTCTCAATGATCTTTTTCTTACCAGATATCCTTTTTAAGACATCAAAAAGATAATTAATAGTATATTTTCTATAAAACATTACAAATTGGTAATAATTAGAAAAAAATAATTGTATTGATAATGATACTCAATACAATAAATAATTAAAAATTTTTTAAAAAATGAACATTTGAGAGAAATTTTTCTACTTAAAGTGTTAATATATAAAAAGACCTGTATATCTCCGACTTGAGTACTTACGGTATATACGTTACGGCAAATGCGATAAATTGGTTATTATGCATACTTACCAGTCATCTTGGTATGTTTGATAAATTTATAGCTTTTAAAGGCGATTATGCATAGTAGCTAACTGTTATTAGTAAATTTGACAAATACTTGAAATTTATCGCGTGCAATTGATGACTTTCATAAGTACGGAAAAAATTCCAAATGAGTCTGAATATGGGATGATTTAACCTTATTCATTCATTCAAACCGAGCACAACTCCGGTCTATTGCCATAGGCAAATTACTACCGATTGAGTTGTGCCGGAAGTAAGGCATATTTAACCTACGACACGACGCCCGGGTATTGTGCATAACCGCCGGTAAAAGTAATAAATTTAGGGAAATTTATCAAACTTACCAAAATGCTCGGCGATTATGTGCGTAATAACCCATTATTATGTAAAATAACCAGATTCATCACATTTACTATAACGTATAGGCTGTTACTACGGTAAATGTGACAAATTGATTACAATAATTACCAATCGCCATGGTAAGTTTGATAAATTTATCGCTTTTACCGGTGAATATGCATAATACCTAAGCGTCGTTGGTAAATTTTATAATTACTGAAAACATTATCACTCTTACCAGCGATTATGCATAATACCCAAGTGTTTTTGATAAATTTTATATGTACTTGGAATTTATCGCCTTCATCTGCGATTATGCATAATAGCCAAGTGTTTTTGATAAATTTTATATGTACTTGGAATTTATCGCCTTCATCTGCGATTATGCATAACATTCTCGTGTAATTAATGTGATAAATATGAAAAAAATTCCAAATGAGTCTAGTATGTTTGATGAATATAGTCAGACCCCGATACAATGATAACAAATTTTACAATCGTACCCAGATATAACGATACAATACATGTATAAATTAAAATGTATTGTATATCATATAGTGAGATTTATCGTTTAACCAACGACAAGAGACTTTGGTATATAACATAATCTCCGGTAAAAGTGATAAATTTAGAGAAACATATCACTTACCAAAATGCTCGGCGATTATGTACAATTACCGGATTTATCACAATTACCGTAACATATGCATAACAATCTCAGTTCGGAATGGACTGAAGCAACGACATCTTACAAGTGTCGAATTTATAATGGAAATGAAATATTTTTCAAAGCTAATATTCGGAGTAATTTTTTATAATCATAAATCAAACAAAAAATTTCGTAACTTAAGATTTTCATTTAATTATAACATTTTATTTTATTGTTTTTCTTAAGAAATATCTGTCTTAAGACTTCAAAAAATATAATTAATACTACCTTTCGATAAAGCATTCCAAATTGATAATATTTAGGAAAAAAATAATCTAATTGAAAATAATACTAAATACAATAAAATAATTATCACATCTACCAAAAAAAAGAACATTTAAGAACAATTTTTCTACTTAAAGTCTTAAGAAAAATACTTGAAAAATGTTTCCCTGAATAATACTTAAAAGAAATGTGTATCTCTTTATAATCTTTAAGATACTTCTCTGAGTATTATTTTTTGTTCCCCCTTTATCTTTGCATAGTCTTTAGTTTCATTTAATGGTCTTAAAGATTTTGAAACATTTTTCTAATTATTTTTATTCATTTTTTCCCCCAAATTTTAAATTCTATTACGTACTCTCCACCCCCACAAACTAAACACTTTAATGGTAAAAAAAAATATTTTCCTGCCTCTTAGATATATTAAAATGATTAATGCACAAACTCTAATTAATTGCGTCATTTTAAAACAATGTTTATTTTATTCATTTTCCTGCACTTTGTCACTTCTTTTTTATTATTAAACATTTTTATTATTATCGGCAACTTTTATGGAATGCCGTTAGTGGTGGTGAAATTAATGGAAAACTGTGTTTTTCTTTTCCCTCGTTCCTTTTTACGTTCCTGATCCTTTTCTCGTAATAAAAATGAAAGGGAAAAAATTCTAGTAAAATTGGAAAAACTAGCTTGTGAATTAATTTTTTTTTTTTGTCAGAGGTCTTTGGTGTGTTTAAACTAAATTTCTTTTAATCATATCTTTCTTTAAATAGGGACCTAAGAGGTATTTTTTATATCCTTAAATGTTTAAAACGGATCACTGTAGAATCAAAATCTGCGTAGATCAAGTAAGACTCTTCAATAATTGAAAGTTATGGAAAGATAACGTAGAAGGATAAATGTGGATTAAGATGATTAATGTAAGAAACGGTATTTATCATCATGAGCATTGTAAAACTATAGAGATTTTTTTTAACCCGATTCTGATTAGATTGTCCTACGATGACACTAATTTTTTGTTGTTCTTCTGGATTAGTTTAGAATTGTTTTCCCATTTAGCTTCTTGAGTCCAATTATTTGTGGGACTTACGCGATATCAATAACTGATAATTACCATTATTGGAGTTCATCTATCCCCCTCAACAATGAAATTAAACTGTTTTTATGCGCTATTATTTTTTCTTACTATGTTTAGCATATTAATTATTTACGGTAGTAATTTCATTGTACCCAGCATTGTGAATGTACATATTTTCTTCAACCGACATAGCAGAAATCACTGAATTCTCGGTAAAGTGCCGATTTTATTCCGATTCTCAGCAGGTGTAAAGTAAAGGATATAGAAAAATGCGCGTGCTCTACATTGAGGGAAGAAAGTCAGCTTCATAAAATATCTTTGCTTGTCATTGCTAAAATATAAGGCTTTTGAAAAGACGAGATATCTCGTCAGTGCCTATGAAATGGTAAAAAAATCGGAAGAACTTTGTCAAAATTCGTTCATGCTCTACAATTATAGACTCTAATATTCCTTTCAAATTTCTTTTGCACATTTTTAAATTTTTTAGGGATGACAGGTCACATGCATGTCCTTACAAGAAAAAAACTATTTCATTTTAATAACGGTATCTACTAGCAATACGCAAATTTCTACTCCAATAACGGTCAGTAGGAAGTAATCATTCTTTCCACTACTTAATAGGTTTCATTTTACGACATAGCACTATTATTTCATCAAAACACAATAAGATTAATTAAATCAGTTCTAATGGACGGTACATAAGACAAAACCCATCCATCGATCATTATCATTTAATGAATTCAAATACCAGACACGGATCACGGCACCGTGACGAGAGTGCTTTCATGGTAATGCTAACTAACCTCATAGTCGTATTTCATGTCTTAAAACAACTGCTCGCAATACATTTTTTTTTTAATGCCTTATATTTTGAATCTAGTACATTATAAGGTTTGAAATTAAAACTAATTCCCTTTCTTTTGCCCCCTAAAAAAAAAATTCCAGAAAATTCTTGGAAAGTGACCGACTTGATAAGTAGATTGTTTCGGTCGGAAACTAGTGAAAGTGGCTCTATAGACTCAAGGAAGTTTTCTTTTTCTTCTCGTTGTTTAAACTCATTTTCGTTTTTCATTATGATTTTTACCTCGTTTTTTTAAAGAAAATACAGAAAAGAAAACAACAACAATCACCAATGTTGTTACCTACTGTCGTGCCTGGATACAGTCATCACCGACCAATAAGTTCCAGGAAGTTTTTTTCCCTTCATCTCTTCTTAAACGGCGCGCCCTGAAAAATTGCTTTAGGCTTATTAAGCCTCAAAGTCATGCACTATATAAAGTGAAAACTTTCACTTTCCATTGTCATTTAACAGTGTGTGTTCATGTGTTTGTGAGCTTATCAAAATCCTATCCCCATATACGGACTTATCCCTTTATCTCTCTGTGAACGGATACAACACCGCAAACGGTAAATGCATTATCAAATCTTTCTCTAGATTCAAAAACTAATTATCTAATTATTACATTAAAAGTTTTAAAAAAATTGATTTATTTTATTAATATAAAATTTTATTTCTGATCTTGTTAACCAAGTACTAATCAAATTCTAAGAAAATTTAAAAAAATTGCGCCCTTAAAAATTGCTTTAGTCTCAAAGTCACACACACACAAACAAAATTCATTATTAAAATCTCAATTGAAACTCTTATTTTCCGATCTTTATCTCCATCGAATAACTCACTATCTAATTCTTACATTAAAAATTAAGAAAATTCCATTTATTTAAAATTTATTTTAATTATCAAGTCTTGTTAATTAAATACTTGGAGTTTCCAAACCAATCGATAAAAATTGCACCCTGAAAAAGGGTTGGTTAGGTTGATTAGTTGGAAAGGTTCATTTGGTTGATTTAGTTTCAAAGTCATGCAAAGTGAAAAATTTCACTTTCCATTTGAAAGTGCGTGTTCGTGTGTTTCTGAGCTTATAAAATTCTTATCCCGGTACGGACTTATCCCTCTATATCTCTCTGTGAAAGGATACAACACCACAAACGGTACATACATTATCTGATCTTTACCTAGATCGAAAAACTCATTATCTAAGACTTCTAAGTATTACATTAAATTAAGGAATTATTTTTATCTCAATTTATTGCAATTATCGAATCTTATTTCTGATCTTGTTCATTAAATTTTGAATTCTAAGAAAATATTAGAAAAAACTGCCTGCAAAATAATGGTTTTAAGTTGATCTAGTATCTTAGTTATGCACCATATAAACCGAAAACATTTCTATAGCCATTTTACTGTGCGTTCATGTGTGTTTGAGAGCTCATCAAAATCTTATCCCTGCGCGAACTTATCATTCTGTTTTCTGTGAACGGATACTATACCACAAATGGTAAATATATTATCCAATCTTTATCTCCATCGAAAAACTTATTATCTAATTACTACATTAAATTTTGAGAAATTTCGATTTATTTTAATCATTAAATCTCGTTTCTGATCTTGTTAGTTAAATACTTTGAAGTTAGAAAAACTGAAAGAAAACAGCATCCTGTGCAAAATTGCATATGGCTGATTAAGACTCAAAGTCATGCACTGTATAAATTGAAAACTTTTACTTTCCATAGCCATTTTTCCATTGTGTTCATGTGTTTATGAGCTTATTAAAAACGTATCTCCCCCACATAAGGACTTATCTCTCTCTCTCTCTGTAAAAGGAAACTACACCAAAATGGTAGATTCATTATCTAAACCGAAAAGCTCATTATCCAATTATTACATCTACCTAAAGAAAATTCACAACTAATTCAAATTTATTATAATTATTTAATCATGAATTACATTTAATTTTTTGTTTTGAATGCCAAAGAAAGTTGTTGAATTTTCCGAATAAAAGCAAGAAAGAAATGAGAAGCAATAAGAAATTAATTTATATTGAGATTAACCTCTTTTTCCTTTACAGAAGATGATTTCAAAAAAAAATTAAATAATTTTCTTTAAATTTTTAAGATGACTGAAATCTTGTTAGTGAGCTTCTTATTATAAGCCTATCAAATTCTTACATATCCATATGTGAACTTATTCCTCCATCTCTCTGTGAACGTATAAGACACCATAAACGGTAAATGAATTATCCAATCAGCTATCGTGAAAGAAAAATTCATTATCTAATTATGAATCACCATTAATTAATCGCCATATAATTAAGGAAGATTTCATGTTTACTTAAATTCATTAACATTTTCATATCGTGTTTCTGTACTTGTTAATTATATTTAAAAATATATTTTTTTCAAATCCTAAAACAAATTGTTGATCTATCCGAATAAAATTTTCAAATTTAATTTATACTTAGCTCGATTTCTTTTAATTTCAGGGCATAACTTCACAGGAATTAAATTACAATTCAAAATTCAAACGTGATTAAAATCTTGCTATCAATCTGGTTTAATGGATTCTGATATGAACTAATCTAGTATTATTTATAGAATATATCAAATTAAGAATTGTGTGAGAATAGGATATTTTTTTAATATTTATACAGTTATAAATATATTCAAGTCTATAATTAATAATACAATTTTTCATCAAAATTATGAATCTATGAATGTTAATTTAAAAAAGAAAATCAATATTTTATGTCATCACCTGAATGGTACCTTTTCTATTTTACTTATTTTTACTATTTTCTCAAATTCATAAATTTTATTCTAGGAATTAAATGAATTATTGAGTCCTCATAAAAATTTATAAACTAATGTGAAATAATTTATTAACATAATCAGAAAGTTGGTTTACGTTACCGGTAAAATTAGAAGAATATGATTTTTTGAAATGTTTCATTTAATATCTTATTCCATAATTATCACAGACATTGAATACTACTGTTTAAAAATTAATTGACTTGTATATTAATATTAATTTCTATTAATTGCCATTACAGATGAGGGTTGGCTCCGCATTTTGCTTGTTGTTGCTGGTGGTAGCAGCGTCGTACCATGTCTCTGCTGAGCCTGAACCAGAACCAGATCACCATCATGGGTAAGTGGTCGATTACATTTTGTTGGAATCATGTAAAAGCCATATTTTAAAACAATTTCGGTGAACTCAGAAGAAAAATTTTAAGAGAAGAGGAAAATGTGTTTTTTTCATAAAAATAATGTATTTTTCAGTATTTTTGCAATAACAAAATTATTTGTTTCGAATTCTTTTTCATTTTACAGAAAGTAAAACTAAATATTTTTAGAATTATTTTGATCTTCTTTCATGTTTTCTGTGGTAAAAAAATCGTTTTGAACGTGATTTTCAATTTTATTTTCAGAGATGACAAGAAAGTTATCGTCATAAAAGACCAAACGGAACACCACCATCATCACCACCACCACCATCACCATAATCATAAGCACGGTCACGACCACAAACATGACCACAAGCACGGGCATGAACACAAGCACGGTCATGAACACAAGCACGGACATGAGCATAGTCACAAGCATGGTCATGACCATCATCACAGCCATGGTCACGATCATAAGCATGGACACGAACACAAGCACGGTCACCATCACGTCCATAAACATGGTCACGGTCATGAACATAAACATGGTCACCACCATAATCATCATCACGGACACGAACACAAGCACGGTCATCATCATGCTCATAAGCACGGTCACCATCACGCTCACAAGCACGGTCATCATCATGCCCACAAACACGGTCATCACCACGGCCACAAGCACGGCCACCAACACGAACACAAGCACGGCCACGACCATCACCACAAGCACGGACACGACCACCTCCACAAGCACGGACACGACCACCATCACAAACACGGACACGATCATCATCACGCCCACAAGCACGGACACCACCACGGTCATCACCACGCCCACAAGCACGGACACCACCACGGCCATAAGCACGAACACAAGCACGGACACGACCACCACCACAAACACGGACATGACCATCATCACAAGCACGGACACGACCACCACCACAAACACGGACACGATCACCACCACAAACACGGACACGACCATCATCACAAGCACGGACATCAACACGCTCACAAACACGGACACCATCACGGACACAAACACGGCCACCACCACGCCCATAAACACGGACACCATCACGGACACAAACACGGACACCACCACGCCCACAAGCACGGACATCACAACGAGCATAAGCACGGACATTCCCACCAATGGTCTCACCACGGTCATGACGGTCATCACGGTCTTGGTGGCCATTCCTTCGGCCTCGAAGGGTTCGACTTGAAAGACTTCCGTCGATAAACAGTTAGAATCCCTATGGAAACACCGGAATCACTCTTCAACTACGGAGAAATCTTGATGCCTGAGCGCCCATCGATGAAACTCATCTGAAACATACCACCCAGAAGACGAAGACGCAAGTGACTCAAGCATCTTGTGAAGACCACCGTGGTGAAGGTCAAGGTATGGTCAGAAAGATTTCTTCAAAGTTATCATATTTCAGCCCAGTACGGATCGGAAAAATACACGAATGACTTTAGTCTCTTGCCAGTATATTCATACGTCTCCATCATTTTTCGACAATGGCCAGGATAGGAAAGATGGCTGTATGACATAGATGGCGAAGATGATTCGTTTGCCAAATTTCACTCTTTTGTGAATTCTTTAATCCTTATAAGTCCACTGTAACTAACGGTTTGTGGTTGTAATAAACTTTGATGCCAAATGTAAAATATGTGGTATGTCTGAAGTTTATTTCATTATCGGAGTTGTGTCAGTTTTGACCAGGAGTGGTTTCAACCAACCTGGTCAATATCAGTTTTGACAACTTCAAGTGGTCAAAGCTCCAACTTCATCAAAGTTTTTTCTCATCAATTCCCAAAGAGTAGTTTCACGAAACTGTCTTAATAACCCGACTTAATTAATGACTGAAGAAATAAAGAATAAATACTTAAATGTAGATTAGCAAATTGATTGTATTTGAGTAACGATTCGCAAATTCAAGCCATAAAAGTACCAAAAATGGAAGAATAACGTTGTGATTTTGCCAAAGATATTTCAGTGATTTTATGGTGACTTTGGGGGCTTTGAATCCGATCCTGTCATTAGGTTTTGTCAGATTGGCTCTAGTTGTGAGATACCGAGTGAAAATTAAATTTCAATATTGATACATGAGTAGCATACACCTTACATTGAAAATGTGTGAAATGTTAATAACAAAAAAAAAACTTCCGAGGAATGCATAGACTACTGATGTCTGATGATGATATAAATACAATAATAGTGAATAATATAGAAAAATAATTAAAAAATGAAAAGTGAAAATTCCACACAAAAATTAGTGGCTGCAGGCTGCATTGAAATGTTGGGAGCATGCATTATCTCAAAAACTTGAACCAATTTCACAGAAACCTCACACATACACGGCACCAGTTTTAAAATCAACGACCCAAATATATCCTAAAGCGATTAAAATTTCCATTGTAACTTTAAAAAAAATTTGGGCAGCGTAATCAATGCAAATCAGTGTAGGTATAGTTTTGTACTATAGTAAAAAAGTATGTTTTGTGTAACTATAGTAAAGTATAAATTACAATAAAAACCAGACATTTATTCTTTACCCGTCGAAAACCCTTGTATCCTGAACCACCTAAAATCTCAACTTCGTAACTATACATAAAAATACTGCATGAAGTTAAAACATGTATAAGCAGATGAAAAAGACATTTTGAAATTAAAAAAAAATTACATTAAGAGAAAATTGGTTGGATTTGTTTCGGCCATTTAAAGGATCCTATGCTAAACCACTCAAAACGGTCAAAACTGATGTCAACCAGGGTGGTTGATACAGGTTTTATACAGGGCTAAAATCACCACTGCAGCCCTGTTTTCTTACAAAATTCTAATGCTTTGTTAAAAGTAAAATATATTTTAATTTAAAATTTTACATGAAAAAGAAACAGGTAAAGTATCCATGGATCTCAGTTTTAAGACCATTGCAATATATATTAATAGTTTTGGCTACTTTTGACTGACTTTGACCTCTTGAAACCATTTTTGACCAGTGTCCTAATCGAAATTGATTTTGACCGGCCAAAATTACAGCCCTATCTCATATACACTATCAGATTCCAGCTGAAAAGGACATTGACAGGTTAAGTGTCATTCGAAGGTTTTTTTAACAACTGGCTGTTTCGAAGATATATTTTGGAAAGAGAGAAAATTCAAAGGGCCTCTGCGGGGAATCGAACCTACATCCTTTCACTTTCCGGGTGAACGCACTATACTACAGAGGCACCGAATCTCTCAATCTTTCCTTGGAGCTCGTGTAAACTGAAAGGGACCGCACATGGACGGCCGGACCAGACTCAGGCCAAGCTCACAACTGCTGACGCTGCCACCAGATGGCGATTTATACGAGGATGACGTCACTCTCCACTACCATACGAATGTTTCTTAACAACTGGATGTGCGGTCCCTTTCCCCCCAACCATGTGCGGTCCCTTTCAGTGTACGCGAGCTCCAAGGAAAGATTGAGAGATTTGGTGCCTCTGTAGTCTAGTGGTCTAGGGCGTTCACCCGGAAAGTGAAAGGACGTGGGTTCGATTTCCCGCAGGGGCAGTTGAATTTTTTCTCTTTCCAAAATATATCTTCACGTCATCCTTATATAAGTGTCATTCACCCACACGCTACAGAAAATACACCAAATGATAAATTGAAATAAGGAAAGAAAACTTTCCCTATATTTGAGGCACCTATAATGAACCACTGCAAATGTTCAAAACTGATAGCAACCATGGTGGTTGAAACAGGTTTTATTGCATGGCTAAATGGTCAAAATGAATGCAACCCTGTTTTCCTAACAAAAACATTCTGGTGCTTATTAAAAGTAAAAAATGATTTTAATTCTAAACTAATTACGAAAGGAATACAAATAAGAAAGGCAGGGTCGTGTCTTCAGAGGTGTATATGGTAGCATGCTTGCCCAGATTTCAGGAAGATCTAAGTTCGATTCCCGGCCGAGACTAGATGACTTCTTTCCGAGCTCACCTCGGCATAAAAACCAGAAAATATGTGTTTCCTTGATATATTGGGCTGAGAAAAAGCCGCCTATCTCTTTAGTTCAGTTGGAACTATTACTGCATCAGTTTTAAAACCATTTCAATAGTATGGTCTAGTTTTGACTACTTTTGACCAATGTTTGATCGGCCAAAATTACAACCCCGTCTCATATATACTATCAGATTCCAGCTGAAAAGGACATTGACAGGTTAAGTGTCATTCACCCACACGCTGTAGAAAATTCACAAAATGATAAATTGAAACTAGAGGAAATGAAAATTAAGCTCTTGTTTGCCGAACTTGACTCACGATAAGGAAGACGTCCCTGCTTAACCCACGTTATCCCCCTTTTAAAGCCGTCTTTCCTTTATTATTTCCTCTCCCTTTATCGCATCCAGAGCGGAATAGTTTCGACCAAAAACTGTTCAAAGTCATTTATTATCATTAGTTTTAATTGGAAATCTGGATTTTTCCCGTGAGCTTCTGACATTCACTTTTCCTTTTCAAGTTCTAATTGACGTTATCGTATTTAAAACTGATCAAAGCTCAATAAGTTTCGAGTTAAGTTCCGCGTAAAAATTTTCGGCTGGCGTCGGATTTAACGAATAGCTTAATTCAGTTATCACTTAGTCGAGTTTCAAATCAGTCTCGTCACAAAGGCTTCTAGTCTTTTTTCGATTTATCGGTGGCTTGATATTGGTTTTATTTTCAATACTGAATAGCGAGAGGAAGAGTAATTTAAATAGACTATTACTTGGTTTTTGTGTATCGCTGTTCTACAGTCTGTGCAGTCTTTCATACTGAACACTTGCTAGGAGAACAGTAACTTTGGAGAAAAATATTACTTATTAAAGTAGTCCGGCTGTACAATAACATAGTAATAGACTAAAAGTCTTCAACTTTTCAGATATAGCAGGTAAAATTAAAGTTTTCCGTAAAGACCACGGGTCATCAACTCATACTGCGGTATCGGGAATCGTAAGATGAAATCCAGATTCAAAAAGCTGAATGTAATGAACGGTAACGTCTTAACAGGTAACGGCAATGCCCTCACCCAAAAAAAAAATTGAAGACTTTTATTCATTTTGAATTTTTTTTTTCATTTAATTTTACAATTTATATTTTTAAAAATTCTAAAACCATTTTTTTCAGAAATTCGGAAAATGTTTTTGATTATTTCTTCATCTATCAATTCAATAGTTCACTAAACAATTTTTCATTAATTATGACTTTTTACGAAAAAATATGAATCGTCAGTTATGAGAAAAAAAATTTCTCATTAATTTTGAAATTGTTCTCAGCATAACTTCTTTCAAAAACTCTGAAGTTATTTCTTTCAAAAATTCTTAAATTATTCATTTCAAAAATTTTGTGAAATTTTATTTCTTTCAAAAATTAAAATTACTTAAGAGTATTTCTTTCTAAAAATGTTTATATTGTTTGTTTCGTGCAGGTACTTTCAGAATTAGAATTTATTTTGTAATTATGTATGCCTTCTTTGATGACGATTTGCCCTATCTGGAAAATATAAAATCAGGGACATCAAAATTCTTCTGTCCCTAGCGCCCTCAATTTTTTTCGACTGCCGTGGTAATGTATGAAATTAGAGCTGGTCTGATTAACCGACCAGATAAATCGATCAATTGTTGATCGCAGTTCAAACATTTTAGTTGAGTTAATCGATTCGATCATTTCGATGAAAATTTTTATTAACAGTTTGTGAATTCATTTGACTTTTTTTCTGAAAAAATCGGTTAGATGTCTTATAAACCGTGTTTTACAGGGAACATAGTTCGAAACAATATTTTGATCAAATTCGATTCAGCGAAAACTGATGATTTGAAATTAAGTTTGATAGGAGTTTTAGAAAACACGAGAGACCAAAATTTATTGTCTCCACTATGAACAGTAGCTTTTCGTAAGTTTGGATGCATCAGCTCATCTCCTCGCAAGTAGTATTTGCAAGCAGTTTCTAGGAAAACAAGCAACAGTATAATCGAAGAATCTATAAATAATAATAATAATAATAACCAAAAATAACCTTTTAAAAAAAAACAAGATCCAAGTGAAGAAACTGCAAGTCTTTGGCAATTATTATGTGAAGAAATTACAAGTTTTTTGGCTTATTAAATTTCTTGAAGCGGGAAGCCTTAATTTCTTAGCATATTCCTATATTTGTTTACATCTACCGAATAGGTGAGTGAAATGAATAAATTATATTTTTATTACGTCTATATTAATATTATATGGTCACTAAGAACATTCGATTAATCGATTAAAAAGTTTTGATTAACCAGTTCAAATTTTTAATCGTTTCCCAGCCCTACACGAAATACGTAACCAGTGTCTGGAAAACATCTCACAATTTTGGAAATTCCATCACACACCCAAAAACACAGCACAAAATATCTTTCAGAATTTTTTTTTTTTTTATTCAAACTTAAATACAAATACAAATACAACGCCACAACAGGCAAAATGCCCAACGAGGCGGCTGATAAAAAGATGCCCATAAAAATATGGTTGTCATATGTTTCAAAAATACAGCAACCCAATTAAAAATGCAATTAACACAAATTACAAACAATATATACACATGATAAAATATTATACAATGCCCATAAAGAATACTTATGGTTGTCTTATTCTAAGAATGGATAGCTTCTCGATTTACCCCAACATGTTTATCGTATTTCTTTTTAAACGTGTCAATTGTGTTACAATTTACTACCTCCGGGGGTAAGCTATTCCATTTATTAACAACCCTATTGGAGAAAAATTCCCTGCGACACCATAACCTTGCATTGTCCCTCACCAATCGATACTGGTGTCCCCTTGTAAAAGCAGTCGATTGGCGGTGTACTAAAAGTTCATGGTCCATCCTATCCATCCCATTGAAAATTTTGAACACTTCGATCATATCTCCTCGACACCTGCGTTCATCCAATGTAAACATATTCAAAAAATGAAGTCTTTCTTCATAACTCAAGCCCTGTGTGCCAATAAGGACACGCGTAGCTCTTCTCTGCACCCCTTCAACCAAGTCTATGTCCCTCTGTAGGTATGGTCTCCAAAACCTTACAGCATACTCCAGTCCAGGACGAACTAAGCCTCGAAAAAGCGGAAGAATGACTTTAGGAGAACGCGAAGAGACCTTTTTGAAAATGAGACCAAGCATTCTATTCGATTTTTTGACAACCGCTGAACAGTGTTCAGAAAACTTAAGTCGCTCGTCAATGAGAATTCCCAAATCGGTGACTCTAGTTGCATCCGGGATAGTGACACCATTCAACTCGTAAGAGAACCGTGGGTTGTTCGAACCAAAATGAGCGACCATGCACTTATCTACGCTAAACGTCATGCTCCATTCATTTGCCCATGCTGCAATCTTGTTTAAGTTGGTCTGGAGCAACTCCCTATCGCTTTCATTCCCGATTACCCTCATTAGCTTCACATCATCTGCGAATTTGCTAGTAATTCCATCGATACCCTGATCGAGTTTATCGATAAAAAGTGAAAAAAGTATGGGGCCAAGGACACTACCCTGAGGAACTCCACTTGTGACGTCTGTCCAACCAGAGAATTCCCCGTTCACCATAACTCGTTGCGACCTGTCTCTTAACCACGATTCTATCCAATTCAGCAAGTTGCCCCCTATTCCAATCTCGTGTAAACGCTTCAAGAGTTTGCCATGTTGGACCCGATCGAATGCCTTCTGGAAATCAAGGTAAACAACGTCGACATTTTTGCTCTTACCCAAAGCCTTAGTCACGTAATCATAGAAGCAAAGGAGGTTAGTTACACATGACTTCCCCTTCCTGAACCCATGCTGATTATCCGACAATACATTATTCTCGTCTATCCACTTCACAAACTGCCTTTTGATGATAATTTCCAAAATTTTCGAGAGGGAGCTCGTCAAACTCACTGGACGATAATTAGACACCACTTCTCTACTACCCTTCTTAAATATCGGAACAACGTTAGCCAGTTTCCAATCTCTCGGGACGATACCCTCAGCAACACTACTCCTGTATATCTGTGCGACTGGCCCCAACAATTCATTAGCACCTTCCCTGAGAACCCTGGGATAGATATCATCTGGTCCTGGTGCTTTGCTTGCACATACATTTCTTAGAAGATTTAGGACCTCCACGTCTTCCACTTGAATATCGTTGAGCGTTTTATTACCCCATGCAACACCCGTATATCGAATATCATTATCTCCATTAAAAACCGACGCGAAAAAGTCATTGAAAGCACTACACATGCCTACATTGCTCTCTACTTTTGAGCCTCCTATCGAGAGGGGGCCAACTGTCCCCTTACATCCATTATTGACGTATCGAAAAAATGATTTTGGGTCAGAGCCAATGTTATCTGCCAACCTAGATTCAACTTGCTTTTTACTATCCCTTATCGCTTTCTTCAACAGTCTTCTTTTATCAGTAAACAATGATAGGTCACCTCGTCCACTTTTATACTCTCTGAATGCTCTTTTCTTTTCAAGATAAAGGTTCCGCACGCTATCCGTGAACCATAGAGGGTGTGATGTACCATAGAGGGTGTGATGAAATATCTTCAAAATTCTCATATTTTGAAAGGATCCTCTGGATAGTCTCTAATAAAATGATAAAATTTGAAATTGAAGCGTCAATAGAAAATAAAATACAGAATACCTGAATATATAGAGTAACACATACGTATAAATTTTAAGGAAAAAAAGTGGATATACATATATATATATATGTGACTGAAACGTGATACTGAATAGGGCTCCTTAAACTTTCTCGCGACACTGTCCTAAGCGTTAACGACATTTTCTGCATCATAAAAACTCCTCAAACCTCCCAGTAGGGTCGACACTCCACCGCACGAAGACAATGGCCGTACGCAGTATTATTATTCCTCACGAGGTGCTTTAAATCAGATGTTTTTCTACCGCCCCATACTCATCTTTATATACCTTCTTTTTTTTTTTTTTTTGTTCCTTTCACGTTATATAAGAGACGTACGGAAAGATGAAGATTCCAAGAGAAGATAACTTTTCTATTTTATGACTCGAACAGAGATTCCTAAAATATGGTTGGCTGGGGAATCATAAAAATAAAAGGATGGAAAAGGGGTATAATATTTAAGAGAAGGAGAGGATGGGGTTTTTGTTTCAGCCTCTTCCGTATAAATACTGTATATCTAACTGGAGAATTTGTTTAGTATTATCTCCTCTCCCGTATACGCTCTCATCTCTTTATTACTACGTTTCCACCGGTTGTTAATGAGGTTTTGTTTCCCTAACTTAACGGATGACATTAATACAGTAGTTATAAACTTTATGAAATAGGAGTATTCGGAACGTTTCCTGAAATGTCCGGAATTTGAAATGATAACAATGTTTACGAAATGAGTGTGAAAGCATGTGTATGGATCGGGAATTGTTATTTTATAAAGATTTTGATTTTGGTCAATATTCTGTGTGAATGGATGTAATTAATTTTGTAAAGCTTATTTATGTAACGTGAATGGTATTAAACAATGCTAATCTTGTACCTATGTGTAACCCTTGTAGCATCCTCAATATTAATCTTTGCTGCCACCTATCGAATAAAAATAAAACTACAGTATTTGTTACATACACAATTCTTTAAGTGAAATGCACTGTTGGTTTTAAACCGGTGTGCAGCGTGAAAATGAACGCATGGTATGATGCTATATATCATTCATTTTTATTCCGCTCACTATGTGTGTTATGAATTTCATGCGCCATAATACCGATCACCGTTTTCAAGTCGTCAGCATTCAGGCAAAAGTCATAAAATTCAAAAATAGCGATTTCAAGATATTTATCCCAGCATCATCTCCACTTAACGCTCGACATTTTGGTAAAGCTCACTAACGAAATTTAATTTCCGTTACTAATAACAGAGGTGTCCATATTTCACCAAGGCCTGTAGGCACTTTTATCGGGAGGCAGAAATCTTTTAGTCCACTTAGTGATTTTTAGAAGATTTCTTTGGCGTCAAGCAGAAAAACATTTTGGTAGACTGCTACAGTTGATTAGAATTTTCAATTAACAATTTAATGATGTTAACAGTTATCAACCACGAAGCAGTTATCTACTGTAGATGTTAAAAAAATTAATATTTTTTACCAATTTTCATAACGACACAAAAGTTTAAATTGACAAAATCTCAAAACTGGACTCGGTGACTTTCGCTCGAACACCGATGGTTTACAGTGCATGAGTCATTAAAGGGATTGATGACTTATATTATTAACTTTTTAATTGATGTAGTAAATAATGAAGTAAATTCAAGCAGAGAGTTGACTGTATTTAGTTAGTGAAATATAACTTACTTCCAATAGAAGGCAATAGTTGTAGATCTAAATTATGCTCGAATTATATGATAGGTTTATTCATCACATCACGTTGGTAGTTGTTATACACAGCATGAAGTAAATACTAAGCGTTGTAGTTTAGAAATTGGAACGTGCTCGTATAATTTCCTGGCCACACTCTCGGGAAATTTTGAAGAGCTGTCACGTTTCTCCATCACGTGTGGTGGTCAGAATCGAAACCAAAATATAACAGTTTTATTGATGTACATATAAATATTTGGTTCGAACGACTCGCATCAAAAAATTTTAGACTTTATTTAGCGTTGATTTTTTACTTATTTTCCTATTTTCTTCCTTACATTATTACATTTATATCATCATCACACACCAGTGGTCTATACATATTGATCTTTAGTTTATTATTGATTTACATTTCTCACAGTTTCAATGCGATTTGTATCTTAAGCTTACTATTGACGTTTTATTTTCACTTTATCTCAAAAACTAGAGCCAGTTTGACAAAACCAACGCTAGATTCAGATTCAACGCCATGATTTTACCCTAAACTCACTGAAATATTTTCGGCAATAAAATCAGTGTTGAGTATTGTTATTGATGATTCAAAATAGAATCAGTTCACATTTTAGCTAGCTAAAGTCACCAATTCCACAAAAAAAACCCATTTTGAGGGCTACTGCAGTCGATTAGAACTTCCAATTAATCAATTAATTATTTCATGGCATAAACCAGTTATCTAAACACCAATAAACCATACAGTGTAGAAGTTAGAAATCTGTGAAATAATTTTTAAATTTTTTCATAATGACTCAAAAGTTTAAATTGCTTATATCTCAAAACCACAATTTTGGACTTGGTGTCTTCTGCCTGAACGCCAACGATATCAGCCGCAAAAGTTTAGCAAATACCTATTAGCGAGCCGAATTAAAATATTTTGGTAGCCGTGTGTACGTTATACATTAATTATCAAGCCCTGGGCTTTAGTGATGTGAAACCCCCACCCCTCCCCCATCACTCAGAAGTCCCCTTAAATTTGAAATGTTCGAATAATAATATATTTGAACTCACAGGAAATAATTCTAACACGACAACATCCGCTAAATACCCATCAAATACAAGGAGAAAAAAATAATATCATTCAAAAAAGCTAATCACAAGAAATCCTTCTGTAAAATAAAAAAATCAAATGTTAATTGACTTATTCAATCACAATTCAAAAATAATTGAATATAAAAAAAATAGTTATGAATTTGTAAATAATTCAAAATAATTTATGAAACACTAATTAATTTATTCATTACTTTGATTGATAAACTTCAATGAAAAGAAAACTTTCTTGGGAAGGAAATGAATTACTCTTTTGAGTTTTTGTACAAAATTCAAGTACCTTTTAATTGAATAAATAAAATCGAACTTTATATATTAATCGTTGAGAAAAAAAATCTAAAATTTCATTGAGAAATACCCTTCATCATTTCATTAGCATTATTGGCCTTTATACTTTTTGATTTTCTTAAAAAGAACTATTTTTCCTCTTCAATTTTTGGTTTTTTTTTTTATAAGAATCTCTCTTATCTCTCATTGTAATGTTGTTCATGTTGGTTGAGACTTTTTTTTTTATTTGTTTTTTGGTTCATATTTACAATTATAGAAAAAAATCATGTTTACCATTTAACTTAATTACTTATTGGTACTAATTGACTTGCTACTCAACTTTCATTGGACTTTTTTTTTTAGGTTGAAAAGATTTCCGGAAAAACTTGAATGAAATTGTTAATGGGAGCTTTTTTCGTTTTTTTCCCCCCATGTAATGGTTCTTATGTTTTTACGGGACAGAATTTCTTCAGTGTAAATTAATATGGATAAAAGAAACTGTTCTCGTTACAGTAATAATTTTTCGATGCTTATTAACTTTTCGAAATTTTGTAATCATGTATGATTAATATGTTCCGTGTAATATGTTAGCTTTCAGGAATTGACGCGGCTTCAAGCAATGCATTCCGGGGCTTTTCAATGATAAAGCGAATTTTATTGCATACATATTCAAATGCGTAATCTCAAATGCTTTTTCTTTCATACTATAACTTCCCTACTAAATTCCTCAATCGATACTGCCCCTCTGTTACTGTTCGAATTGACGTTCTCAAACAGTCGCTCGTTACTCGAGCCCAATGTCACGATTTACCTCTTCTTTTTCAGCAGCTGTTCAATAGGTTCTTACAAATAGAGGTATGTTACCACGAAACACAAAACTCAAGTCTTTTGTAATTCACAATCGTTTTATACCTTTTGGGATTGATTTGCAGCCTAGATGCGAGTATGAGGAATGCACCCGAGTATACCATGTCTACCACTGTGAAGGTTGTTGTCACGATCCTGGGTTCAAAACCGAGGGGGAATACAGATAAGATGTTTTCGCTAACGAACTTGAGCAACCACCGATAGACAGCACCTTTATTTCCAACCCATATCATTAATGGCAGTAAATTGCGATATGGCCAGAGATGTGTTTGGTGAAGAAATGATATAAACAGGGTGTTTCAAAGAAGGATCACTCGATTAGAAATAGGTATGTTACGAAAAATATTGAAGATAGACACTTAAGATTAATTTTATATTACATGGCTAATCATAATTTTTTTAAACAAACCAAATTATAGGTGCTCAATATGTACACCTTGGGATGAACGGCATATGCCTATATACGTTAGTCAAATTCGTCGCAAACTTTTGTGAGCAAATGTTATGCGATTGTTCAAAAGATCTCGAACGTCCAAGCTCCAATGAAAGTTGGCGCTGCCTGTCGGCAACTGCGTGAAACTCGAGACTTTCCCTCTTTCTACCTATATATTATTCGATCAAAACGGATTAAAAACTGAATAGTTATGATTTTTTTTAATCGGATGATTCTTTTTGAAACACCCTGTATATCAGCTGTTCCAAAAGTAAGTGGAAAAAGTGAAGATTCAGTTATGGAAGAGTATATAATTCGAATATAATAAAAGAACACATAATTCCAATGTGGTAGAGTAAATGTGCTGACTAAGAAACGATATTCCCCCGACTGAGATCTGTTTTTTGCTGCAGGTCAGTGAGTGCCTTTTGGAGAGAAGCACAAATCTTCAGTATTCAAAGCGAATCGATCGTCCACCTAAACCAAGGAATGGAAAAAACTCTTTCTACTCGAGGAACATCATAATGATCATTTGCAGCTTCGCAGGCGACACACCTTTTAGAATCAAATAATAATTATTGAAGCCCGGAAGTAAAGGAACTAAAAATTGTGAAAATGGTTAGACTGAAATGCATTTGGACTCTTACAAAAAAAGACACTCATAATTAATAGAAAAAAAAGGGAAAAATAATTGAAAACTAAGACAATGAAGATTTAAAAACTTGCATAAAACAAACAAAAATACATTAAGTATTTTTGTACCACCCCCCCCCCCCCCTAGCTTGAAACTTATCGTTTCTTTTCTCTCACTCTGCGTCACTTTAAATTCTATTTTCCTGTGTGATTTGCGCAGGAGTTTTTTCATATTGAATTTCAAACAAGAAGTGGGACAAAATATTTTTGGACTCTATAACCGAAGAAATGGCTTAAACTTTACAGGACATTCTGCATATCAGAGAGATATTTCAAATTTATTTGGCCCTCATAGAACACAGCTGCATAACTGAATAAAGGAAACAAAATAGATCATCCGGATGTTTCAAAATAGAAACATCTCGATCTCCGCTTGGTTTTCCACACTTTCGTACTTCGTATGAACAGCGGAGAGTGACATCGTTTCTCTCTATATGTCGCCATCTGGGGGGCTAACGTCGTAAGAGCTATTAGCTGAGCTAGGAGGCTGTCCATGCGCAATCCCGTTCAGCATTCATACATATGCTCTAAGGAAGGAAAATGGCTGTCCTTTGTAGTTCAATAGTTAGAATACTCTCCCGGACAGTGAGAGATTGGTGGTTCGATTCTCCACAGAGGAATGTGAATTTTCTTTCTGAACTATATACATCTCGATCTCCGCTTGGTTTTCTCCAGGCTTTCGTACTTCGCATTAATACTTGCTGGGGTCAAAATGACCCAACAACGCCGGTTAAGTGAGGTATGTTCCTTATTTTTTGGCCACTGAGTATATACAGATAATATAGGCGGTTTTTTTCTTAGCCCAAATGGATCAAGGAAACGAATATTTTCTGGATATTATGCTGAGGTGAACTCGGAAAAAAAAGTAATCTGGTCTCGAAAACAGGCTTTCTTGCATACCGGGAAAGCGCATGCTACCATCTACGCCACTAACATTTACCGCACACCAACTCCGAGGGGGGGGGGGGGTCATATATCTCCTTACGGCAATTTTCAGCCAGTGGAGTTGAGTGGGAAATGAAGGCTTCATCTATAGGTGGTCGCCCCAGGTACGTTAGGTAAAGAAATTGTTTCTAATGCTCTTGGTTCGGATTCGAATCCGTGGACCTTGACGGCAACCTTCATAATGGAAGACGAGCATCTTACGACTGCTCCACTCGGGCGACAATAAACCGCATCTACACCACTGTAAGACCAGTCATGGCCCAGGCTCTGTCCCATGAGGGATATAAGCCTTTTACCCCGAGGGGTTGGACCACGCTGGAGACATCTACACCACTGGAGACACATCACCGTTCCTTCCTTTTTTCACACATTGTGGCGTGAGGTGCTGAAGTAAGGGCGTTGATAACCTCTCTCAACTTCAGAAAATGGTTAAAACTTAACTTCAGAGAGATTCGAATCCTTGGCAGAGACCAGATGACTTTTCTTTCCGAGTTCACTTCAGCATAATATCCAGAAAACATCTATTTCCTTGATCACACGATACATCTCCAAGTTCGGTGCGAATCTGCTTTCTACTAAATGCGAATAAATTCCAAAGAGAACGCTTCTTCGATCTCTCCCTATTCAATCAAGAAATACTAGAAGGCCATTCAAACCGAAAAAGATTCGTCTGAATATAATTAGGGAGCGGATATTTCGCTTTTTTGTGTACAGTGAAAAAAAAAGAGAGATCAGATCACCGACCACTTACTTTAAAAAGATCAAGATATTTCGAAGTCAATGCACAATCATCAAAAAAGCGCAAATGTTTGCTAAAGATGGCAAGAGAGAGAGAGAGAGAGAGAGAGAGAGAGAGAGAGAGAGAGAGAGAGAGAGAGAGAGTCCTGAAGTGAAAGAGCGAGAGGGTAATTTGCATCCGAAAAGAACCTCCTTGTCAAATGGATGCTAATTCAGTTCGTCTGATATGAATAGGAGAGCTAAAATGCAATTTGGCATTAAACCAAAAAACTTGAAAAATTCGCATTTCTCTCTCCTCTTTTCAGCAGCAGAGTTTCAAAATACACACACACGATAAAATGGTGAAAGCAAAAGATATCGTTCGACATCAAATTACCACCATTACTGTATATTTTTTTTTCCTCCCATACGAGATATGTTTTGATAATTCCGAAGAAAATATTCCAATGTTGGGAGTGATATTATCGTCATATTTCTTATTTATTATGGACTTTGATATTTATACGCACAGTTGTTATGCTTTATAATTCCGAATAGAATTCCAATATACCGCATTTTATATTCTTGAATTCTTACTGGGGTTCAAAAATAAATAAAACCCCATAAACATCAGAAATATGTAAAGCCATTCACTATAAAATTTTAAGCGCTTCAAAGATTTTTACCGAATGTAATAAATAGGATTATAGATGGTAATATTTATCGAGTAAATTTTTTGGAATGCTAAAATTTCTATCAACAATTTCTATTAATGTACTTATATGTTTAAAAGGTTTTGTTAAGGGGCCGTTCAAGTATTACGTAAGCAAATTTTTAGTCATTTTTGACCCCCCCCCCTTTGTCAGCAAAATTTCGTCATCAGCTCTGCCCCTCTGAATCCTAACTCATATTTTCATAAAGGATGGTTGATGACGTAAGCATTATCCAAACCCCCCCTTCCCCCCCCCATCGCTGATGACGTAATACTTGAACGGCCCCTAAGTTAAAGGTTTAGTCTCTCTTTGCAAAAGAATTATTTCTTCGGGGTTTGGGACCGATATTTGTTACTTATTACAAGAGTCCGGATTATATGCACTTAAGGCAACTGACTATGTGCGGGACACATTTTTTTAAAAAATGTGATTCTCACAAAACAATTGGGGCTTGAATCAAATTACTACTACTACTTCTTAACCGTGCATGCACCTCGTACAACATCCCTCTACGGAATTTCTAACGAATTAGCACAAGCTGAAAGGAGTGATCTAAGTGTATGTGTGGCCCTAACGTATTTAGGTTGTCGAGTTGCGCTTGTTTCATGTCCGTGATGCTACCTGTCTCCCATTTTCTGAAGTAAAGAAGGAAATTGCTTGAATTTTCATGCTATGTCAGTATCGTGTTGTAATATTTTGTTGAATCAAAATACAACTACTAAACCAGACATGCACCTCGTCCATATTCCTCTGCGGAACTTCTAACGAATTGGTACATGTTGGAATGCATGTGTAGGCGATCGTATGGCGAACTTTTCGTAAAGTTCGTTTCTGTGTAATGCTTCTTATGTGTAGTGCTGCCATATGCAATCAAATTTTTTAAACTATGATTTTTTTTTCTCGTCATAGTGTGTGAAGTGCAATGAATGAATAATTATACCGCTGTAGGCCTGTTGCTCTCTGCGGCAAGACCTTTTGACTGAGAGATCGGCTCGCATTCGCGCCTCGAAGTGCGGAGAACCCTGAAAACCAACTTCAGCCGACCACCACTGCGGCGACTGTGGGGTTTTAACCCGGATCCTCGCGATGCGAATCCTTCACTATGACCACTCAACTTCCACTGGGGATGAATCATAATACTATACGAAATAAGGAAATCCAGTGAAATTTCTGAAATGTCTCTAAAACTTTCTGAGATATACTAAATTATGTCCTCAAAATTTACTCATTTTCAGTACTTACGCTAGACATTGTACACTAAAAACCACGCCATTTATCTGAATGTTAATAGTTGATATTAATAATAGTTTAACTATTTATAGTTAATAGTTTTATACCGTATGTTTCTATGGCCAGGATTGCACTATAAAAGTTTTCTAAAAAAGCGTTTATAAAATTTGAAAAATTCAACCAATAAGATTATATGTTTTGCATCTGCTCGAATATAACCTATGAGCTTTATTGGTTGGATTTTTCAAGCTTTAAAAAAGGGATTTTATAAAACTTTTATAGTGTAATCCCGTCCTACGAGTGTTATCTGTGCAATGAACTAAAAGTTTTAAGATACACAAAATATTCTATGAGATATGGCAGTTTTCGTGAAATAATACGCGAATTTTCGCCAAAATATTCAAATTTTTTCATTCAAACATCTGCAAAATATTTAATTCTAAACTATGGCCAAGATCCTAAGTTCATTGGCAGCTAATGTTATCCGCAATGTTGTTGAAAAATTTCATGAGAATATCTTGAACAGTTTTATAACACTGAAATACGCACTGAAAATGCTAAAATATGCACTGAAAATGCTAAAATATGCACTGAAATATGCACTGAAATATGCACTGAAAATGCTGAAATATGCACAGAAAAATGCAATGAAAACTACTGAGATATACCATGAAATCTAAAACTTAAAATTAAAAGTATAAGCAAAAATAAAAATAAAAATATATGCATTTAAAAAATTAAAATTAAAATATACGAAAAATGCATGATGAATTCGAAGCATAAAATGCTAAAAATTTTTGTTTAAACATTAATACATAAGGCGAATAATGTAAAAAATGTGCTAAAAATATGCACTTATTAAAAATTTTTTGTGATTTCATAGATTTATATGCACTTACTATTAACAGTGCTAACATACGTAATTGCATATGCACTTATATATTTGCATATAATCCGCACTCTACTTATTACACTGCTCAACAACAACAAACATTTATGTTCTTACGAAAATTTTAATGATTTTTATGGTATATTGGGGCTGCGAATTTAAAAACTGGGTGTTAGTTTTGCCGAATTGGCTCTAGATCTGAGATAATGCATACTCTCAACAATGTGAGTTGTTCGCTGCTTATGGTACATATTACAATTGAAATTAAATTTTCAGTTCATCTCAAAAACTAAAGCTAATTTGACAAAACCAATGCCAGATTCGAAATCAGCATCCCAAAATAACTCAAAAGTCACTGAAATGTCTTTGGCAATGTTTTACTGTATTTATTTATAACGCAAAGTTTCAATCTGATTTGTACGTTGCTTATGTGATAATACCTTTCTGAAATTTAACTTTTACTTTATCTTAAAAAACAAGAGCCAATCTGACAAAGCCAATGCAATTTTGAAATCACCACCCCCGTAATGATCCTAAAATCAGTACAACATCAGTGTTGAGCAGTGTTATATTTTATATTCATATTTTATTAGAGTAAAATCTCTCTTTTTGTGTACACCGGTGAGTAAAAACGGAATCGTTAGAAAAATGAGAGATGTGACCGTTAGTCAGGAGTTTGAAATGCATGGCTTTATTATATAAGAAAAATTATTATTTGTCTGTAAAAGAGAGGGGTGACCGTTAAGAGAGGTTTCTCTGTATAACATGCGAGAAATAGCGTTGAGATAAAGACACTTACTACCACCTACCAAATAAAAATACAACTATCTGCACTACACATTTGAGTAAAATTGGATGTTGGTTGTAAACTAGTATATATGCAGGAAATATTTTTCACACTTTTGCATACTGTTTTTAACTTTATGCGCCATAATGCCGGTAAAGGTTTTTTGGTACTTGCAGAGAATAATTTTGTGCCAAACGTTAAAACATATCATGGTGCATCAGCTTGACACCAGTATTTAGCATACGAATAAAAAAAAAACTATCATACCAACGTATTGTTCATTTTCGTGTTGCACACAGGTTCAAAAAATCAGTCCATCTTACTTGAAAAATTTATAACAAACAGTTTTGAATTTACTCGATAGGTGACAGCGAGAATCCCAGCGCAAAGCTTCTCTATTATAAGCATTAATCATGCACGTTTCCGTTCTATACAAAAATATCGGAACAGAAAAGTGAATAGAATTCGTACTCGTTCTTGTCAATGGCAAGCCCTATTCGCCCCGAGAGATCTCCGATTTTTTTATCGTATAAATATAGATTTCCATAACACAGTTCTTATCCGGAATAATGCAGCTTCGCAATCATGTAGTGTAGTAGCTTCAATATTCAATACTTTGGTGAAATGTTTCGTAGACCGACCTGGAATTCTCATGCACCAGCTGAATGAAGATCACTGGCATATCGGCTTCTAAAACAATTCTATTAATCTTTAAATTCTGTTCTATAAATTCACATTGTTATGACTATTATGAGACTCCCAGCTATATATAATACTCGGCATTGTCTGGGCTTTCTTCATTTACTGGGAGTATAAGAGAAGTCACAAACCATTGAAAAGGCAATAAACATATCTGAAACGCATTGTTAGGGAACAATGGTAAGCAAAGTAAACATTCCAAAAGTCCTTGTTGAGGCCCACCAGCCATTGCTGCCTGACGATTTTTGCTTTTATTTCGGGCATTCGCCCAGCTCTGACGAACTTTTAATGCAGCCTAGAGTTGAAGTCCTGGTTGGTATATATGCTAAATTTGGCGCGAATTGATATGAAATTGCAGATTTGTATAAGGAACACACACATTCATACAGAAAATGAATATATGTATGAAATTGATTTTCTGTCTGTGTGGGTGGGCATGTGTATGTTCTCTATACAAAATCTGCAATTTTAGATTTTAGACTGATCTCAAATTTGGCAAATATACCAAATGGGGGGGGGGGGGAGCTCGACTTGAACGATACGCTACTTTAAAAGTTCGTCAGAGCAGGGCAAATGCCCGAAATGAGCAAAAAAAACTGCCATGCAACAATGATATTTGGATCACAACAATGACTTTTGGAGTGTTTACTTTTGTTACCGTGGTTCTCTAACAATGTGTTTTAGACTTCTAAATGCCTTAATAATGGTTTGTTACTTTGATGCTGTCTGTGTATGGGAAAACCTGGTCATCACCGGGTAGTCTATTATGCTTTAAAACTAGCGGTAACACTCGATGTTGCTCGGGTTTTCTCAA
Organism: Pholcus phalangioides; assembly: GCF_987345545.1. Lineage (NCBI taxonomy): Eukaryota > Metazoa > Arthropoda > Arachnida > Araneae > Pholcidae > Pholcus > Pholcus phalangioides. Next base: position 36,101,588 of record NW_028301596.1, on the reverse strand, counting down.
TATACTAGCAGCATTGAAGAAGCGAAAAACCATTGTGAAGGAATAAAAATATCTGAAACGCATTGTTTTTGGAAACCCCGGCAATCAAAGTAAACAGTGCAAAAGCCATTGTTGAGGCCCAAGAACCATTGTTGCCCTTCGGTTTTTGACCAATTTTCCCAGCTCTGACGAACTTTTAAAGTAGCCTATCGTTCAAATCGGGTCCTGTTTCGTATGTATGTAAAATTTATAGACGATCGGTACAAAACACACACAAACAGACAAGTACGCACAGAGAAAATCAGTTTTAAAGATATAGATTATTATTAATATGTTCGCTAATATTTTCATAATCTCTACGACAAAATTCAAATATTAAATACAATAATTTTCCCAGACTTTTGGTCTCTTGAAACGATATTCTCATAATACGGTGTATTCTGTATTTCTCTCAAATTTTTTAGAATAATGTATCGAACATCTTACTTATTATATGCAGCCGAATATTTCCGATAATCGGAACGATTCTCATGAGTATAGCGTTTTCATATTACCCTAAATTTATTTGCAATTAAATGAGAATCTCGTAAACCGATGAATTTAATTCTAGTTTGGGGAAAAAATTCAATTATCGTGTTTCGAATGAAATAAAATTTTGATCATCTCTCTCTCTCCCTTTCTCTCTCGTAATATTAATAATGTTTTTCCCGGGAATAAAGAGAAAAAGAAGTAGAAATGGGTTGGAATAGCTTTTCGCTGATTAAAGAGGGGAACACGATTTGAAATTGAATGAATTGAATTGTTATAAAACAATTAAAAACTCATTAGTCATGTTAGTTTTTACTTCCCCCCTTTTCCTTTCCAATTGAATCACTTCTATTAGGAATAACTTGCTCGCTTTCAAATAGTGATCATTTTTAATAAGAATTCGAATTTGTGAGTATTGAAGGAATTATCTCATGAACGTTTAATTTGTTCTGTTTGAAAATTATTAAAATGCATTTTTTTTTTAAACGCATTTTTTCCCCCTTCAGTAAACTAAGTACAAATCCATTAATCATGAGTTTCCTCATGAGATATAGACCTAGTAAGCACATCAAGTGTTTCGAATTAAATTGTTTCCATCAATATTCTTCAGTGCCCGAACTAATAAATCTAAAAAAAAATCTTTTTTTTTTTCATCACACCGCCATTTATTATCATTTTTCATATCCAATCTCTGACAAATGGCAGCATCCAGTGCCGGACATTGGTTGCCATATAGCGACCCGGTGGGCTTGCGATTCTTTTCAATATTCGAATGCTTAACACCCCCCCCCCCTCCCCTAATGCGCCTAGTTTCAGCTTTTCTTTGTTTTTCAACTGAGGTCTACCACCATCTATGGGTCATGATAGTGAGTTGTGCCGGAAGTGTAAGTCTGAGTGCACCTAGCAGTCTGAGTGGGTATATAGTGTAGTGTCTGATTTTTGCCGCTCCCTATATTTCAGAAGTGAGTGAAATGTAATGATTGAATTTCATTTGTACCGTTTGTAGGTATGTTTCTCTCTGAGGTGGGACTTTTTAAAATGCGCCTTGAAGTAGGGAACCACAGAAAACCAACTTTAGCCTATTACCACTGTGACGACGTTGGCGTTCGAACCGGGGACCTCGCGATTCGAGTCCGTTACTATGACCAATCGACCACCACAGCGGCAACAAAACCCGCTTCCACAAGAATGGAAGGGGGGGGGGGTCTTCCAGCAAGCAGAGTAATCTCAGCATATAGGCCAGATTCTTAACACACGTTTCACCACCCAAACTTGGATCACGGAGGAGCTTTCGAGAAGGGTCCTTCAAATCCACCAACAGCCAGAATAGCTGGTGTAGACATTGGGTAGCGCACTTGAATAGATTGATAGTATCACTGTATGTATATAACCTTCTGTATAAATATTAACTTGATCTATTGATCATTGTATATGTAGAATTTATATGATAAATGTAAATGGTAATCTCTCAGTGGTGAACCCCTGACGCACCCAACGGCATTCAGGTTACATGTAAATGGTAAGTCTTTGTTCAGCTGAGGTAAGACATTTTTTAGTTTTTAAATATTTCACCCGTTGCAAATAACAAAACAGAATTTATTTTTCGGATTTTTTTTTGTCATTTTGGAGAATCTCTCGCAACACCCCCCCCCCCTCCAGTTCATTAACGCGACAATCCTAGGGGGGGTCACAACCCACATTATGGGAACCATTGCTGTAGGGTCTGATACCAGTTTTTAGATCTAGCGAAATATGGATTTGCGTAATGTTCGTTTAATTGTAGCCTTGTTTTAAACATTTACACTACATTTATGCGCCATACAAATTATTTTGAAACAGGCTTGATTCAGTGATAACCATTAATTGGAAAAACACACTATGACTGACACATTGCAAGTAAGGACTTAATTGGCACCCAGAAGGTTTGAAAATTATGACAGTGGCACTGATTGCGCATGCAAACAATGCATATCCTGTTCCCTTTGCTGGAACAATCCGTTTAGGTATCAAATCGCTGTCTCAACCACCACTTCTCAATCCATCTGACGGATTGACTGACGTAATGGAGCCTACACGGTACGACAAGACCTTATAACAGGATGAGATGCAACTTTGATGTGAGAGAAGGGGGGAAAGGAGGGTTAGCCGCCTGAGGCCCCGAAGGGAATTGAATGCTGTCAACGCTAGCAGCACGTTAATCCGTCTGTCAGCGGAGACATGCATGCATGCGACGCGGCGGAGACTGATGTGTGGACGGATTTGACCATAACCACATTTGTACCCGTGGGTGGAGATTGGTTTCCAGCCAGATTCCCGCAAACCAAAGGAGTTAATGAGACAATAAGGGTGGCCCTGCCAATCTTAATTACGAGGTTGGCGTCCCACTCGTGGAACCACGATAATTGTGTGGTCCGCTTGGAGAAACTTTGAGCGATTCCTGCGCCATTCAGGCGGAAAACTGAGGGAATGACTTGACTTAATGAGATTTGTCGCAACGGTAAGTTGATGTACAGCAGGGTCAGCATCAGCAACAGCGGGAGGATTCGGTCACTTCCTGAAGCCAAACTACTTACTGATCGAGGGAACGTCGGTAATGAATTCCATCAGGAAATTGCTGCTGTCTGTACATGGTTCTCGGACATGGATAATAATTACAGTTGAACACTAATACCTACCAGAGTACGTTGATCGCTGGTGAAAGAAAACACCCCCATATAAGAATACGTATTTTCCTATCATTTTCTTTCAGGATAAAAGCTAGAGTATATCTGTTCAGGCCTGCGTTTCTCATCTCATAGTCCGCAGAACAGAGATAACATCATAATTCATCCTAATAAAATGGTAAATTATTAAATTATTGAAATCGTTTTTTATAATATCCTTATGGGTTCAAATAAAAAAATTAGACCTTTATGCTTGGGATGTTTTCTTGAGAAAAATACGGAATATTGTGTTAAATGAAGCCAAAAAATGCTACTTTCGACAAATTTGATAATTATTGCTGAGATGAAGGGTAGGAAGTAGAGGGTTCTATACTGCAAGTCGCAATGAAGAAAAATATATTTCACGAATAAAACGATGATCATGAATAGGTCACGATATTTTATTGAGAATAATATGGATAATTTGAAACATTTTTTTAAAAAATTGCACAAGTTCAAGTTCACTACTAGGAAAGGCATTTTGACTGTTTTTGATTTTGAAAACGCTATAATCTTTACACTATTTAATGTACATACTAAATTTTTGGCGAATTTTCATTATATTTCATACTTGTCTTTGTGTACAAAAATGTAAAGATACTGAAGGTTTTGTTCGGGAGATATCGACGTGGATACCTAGAACAACCAAGAGCAGTCATTTTGATTGCTATGTATAAGTTGTATAGGTTTTTCTCGTTTGCGGTGGGCGTTGATGGTCACTTTTGCTTTTAGGTTTATTCCCTATCATTCCCTGATGGCACAAAAAACAACACATACATTCGCGAGCCACATACCATTCATAAAAAATAAATAAAATAATGCTATTTGTTGCATCATATTACTCGGCAATTTAAAAAGTCTATTGGCACGGACAGCAGAAGTCCATGTATCCACAATCAAAATACTATATCTTATTTAGCTATAGCCTCTGTTATGAAAGTTGAGGAACCTTTTCTCTTTTTCTGATCGTTTATTAGGCAATCCCAGTTTTTGCTTTAGTTTGACATTTCATAACTCTTCGTGCCAACATCTGCTTTAAAAGCTTCCCAGAAAACATAAGCTCATTCACAGTGTGTAGAAATTGCTCTTAGAGGAAGGATGTATTAGAACAAAATAATGGCATTTTATCAGTAGTAAATGAAATATACTACTGATAAAATATCAGTGAAAAAGAATATCAAATATATCTGAATTTTTTTTTTATTTGTATATTTATTCTTTATAAAGTAATTTGGGTATGAAAATTTTTTTTTTGATAGTGCCCTAGTTTTTCCCCGATAGTGCAAATTCACAGTAGCTTAACAGAAAAAACGGGGCGATTATGTAAAATATATAGTCAGAACAACCAAAAATACAGGAATGTCCCTCTAACTGCGGGCCATATGCAGTGGCGTACGCAAATCTACCATTGGAGAAGGCACAAAAGCCTTGTGGGGGAAAGGGGGAGCACAAAAATTTTCTTCCCTAGGTATTTTGAGTTACAACCCTACCAAAAGCATTTAAATTATCAAAAATTGTTTAATGTAGTATATAATGAGTATTTTCCTTCACTATTTCAATTTTTTCACCGAAATTGTATTACTTTTTTCTAATTTTTGGTCGGCTATGGGGACACATGTTCTCTGAGCACCCACCTGCCTACGTCTCTGGTCACATGGCAACATTATTCATGCTGTAAGTAAATTTCACTAGTGCTTGGGTTCAGTAACGTACAAAAATTATGTCCCAGAGATTGCGATGCGAACCAAATTCTTCAATACTATAAATAGAATTGAAGTATTTCGCTATAAAGAAGAGTATGAAGTATATACATATATACTTTATACTCTCTTTACTTTACTAAATTAATTTCTCCATTATTATATTTAATTTTATTGATTTTTCCAACTCAACTACACATGAAAATACACAGGCCCCCATTTCATCAATTTTCAATTCACCAGGACTATCTTCTAATAAGACGAAAATTCTACGTCGCTGAAAACCACGCTCAGCTCAATAAGTACGCGCTAAGTTTGCAGTACATTCTTGGAATGGAACGAGACTTTAGGTAATGCTGTCGTAAAACTACGCTTAATAATATTATTAAACGTTAGGAGGCAACCGAAGAGAAGGATAAGGTTGGTAGAGCGCTTTCGTGTGATGTGATGGGCAAACTGAGAAGGTGCTGATGGTATTTTACCGTAAAACAGAGCCTTGATAACTTGATTTAGCCACTCTCATCGGCTTTCACAAGATGGTGAGTTAAGCGTGTATGAGTGTCGTGCGCCTGGTGGTCTTGTCTTCGTTATAAGCACCACACCCGTCCTTTCCCGCTTCCAGTCTCCTGTGCTTGTCAAAGTTGTTTAGCCTCGCTTTCAAGATTATAGCGAAGAGCCTCGGCAAGTGCGCCTGACACCGGATAAAAGATCGATTACCCGGAGACCTTACATTAGAAAGGGGGTTTTTCTCATCATCGGTTATACTCCAGTGATCCGTTTCAAATCACTCGAGTGAATCGATCTGATCTATAAATAATAATAAAATCCAATGTCTATATCTTTCCTCATATATCTTTGAAATAAATGTTGACCGGGTTCGTTTTGTGCAATGCAGTTTAATTTCAGGTTGATTTTTTTTAATCAATTTTATGAAATTATTCACCGAAAATTCCTAAAACTGACGTGTGTCTAATTGTTTCCAACTTGACAAACGAATGAAATAGAAGCGATTTCCCAGAAAAAAAAAATTTCTACGAAGTATTTATTTGCGTAATTTTTGTGAGCCTGTTTTCCAATTTCTTAGATTTTCAGATCAATCATGTAATGTCTGACAGTGGTTTAAGAATGCTATAAATGCTATAAACATGTGGCCGAACAAGTAACCTACAAACATTACAATGTATTTTTACAATATTAATATATTACAGTTTCGAGTAAAATTTTTCCCCCGCTTGGTTGTATGAGGCCCAAAACAGTTTCTCTTCGGCCTATGTGGACTAAGATATGTTTTTTCTTCCATATGTTTGCCAGAAAACCATTTTTCTGCTACTTATGACGACCGAAAACAGTTTTTCTTCTGTACGTATCGAACCTGTTCTTCCACCTATTGTGAACTAAAGTAGTTTTTATTGCGCCTCTGCGAACCAAACCAACTTGTTGTCTGCCTACACTGCCCAAAACAGTTTTACTTCCATCAACCTAACCCAAAACAGTTTTTAGAGCAGTTATTCTTCCACAAATATAGCCCAAAACAGTTTTTAGACCAGTTATTTTTCCAGAAATATAGCCCAAAACAGTTTTTATAGCAGTTTTCTTTCCATCCATGTTGCCCAAAACAGTGTTTACAGCAGTTTTTCCTTCCTTCTTTGCAGCCCGAAACAATTTTTGAAATAATTTTTCTTCCGTCTATGTAGCCCAAAACAGTTTTTATTCTGCCTATGTGAGCTAAAACAGTTTTTCTTCCACCAATGTGACGCCATATAGTTTTTGAAACAGTTTTTCTTCCACCAATGTGACGCCATATAGTTTTTGAAACAGTTTTTCTTCCACCAATGTGACGCCATATAGTTTTTGAAACAGTTTTTCTTCCACCAATGTGACGCCATATAGTTTTTGAAACAGTTTTTCTTCCACCAATGTGACGCCATATAGTTTTTGAAACAGTTTTTCTTCCACCTATGGTGACTAAAATAGTTTTATCCCACTCACTCGTGTGGACCAAAAATTTTTTTTTCTTCTGCCAATGCTGCCCAAAACTATTTTTCTTCAGAAAATGTGACTCAAAACATTTTTCCTTCAGCAAATGTGACGCAAAACAGTTTTCTTCCGCTCATATTTACTAAACAGTTTTTCTTCTTCAAATATGGCTCAGAAAATGAAAAAATTAGACAACCTTGATTCAAACTATAGATTTCAACCCATCTGACAATAGTCTGTTAACTTAGCAAATATCACATCGAGCAGTCTGGAATTTTTCAACAAAAATTAGTTTAAATATGTTTGCTCAATACATGCCAATAGATTTTTGCATCATTAGATGTCAAAAACAAAAAAAAAACAAAAAAATAGAAAAAATCCCAAATATTTTAATAACTATAGTCCGTTTCAGGTTAACTTTGCAGTGAAGAGGAAGCTACGAGGGAACCGCATCACTCGTTGTTATGGCAACGAAAGCCTCTTAACCTATGTATCGATGCGCGGCCTTGGTAAGGTATGGCTGATTCTCGCCAATCTCGCAGAAAAAAATATTTTTTACGTGTAACGTAATGCTTGTAGAAAAAATTGCAGTCAGTTAGTAACAAAAAATTAGCTAATGAAAAAAAAAAATCATTGTCGATACTTTCAGAAATCAAAAAAAATTTCGTTTTTGAAATCATTTTTTTTTATTGAAAAGTATCTTAGTAACTCTTATTAACCGGTTTTGACGTTTGAATTTGGGAATAGCCCCAAATAATAATAATAAAAATGATAAGGCAAAATTTAGAATTCTTTTACTCACTTTTCTTGCCGAAATTTCCGTCGCTCATCCACCCGAACGCATATACGTCGATGCCACTTATTATCACTACAGTTTTAGTCATTTTTCACGGATTCCCATTCTATGGAATCCTCACTTGACGTTGTAGAACTATCTTATTAATTGTTGTTGCTCCAACATGTGTTCCATCAGGCCACCTGCAATCCGAAATTCCTATTCTTTTTCAATAACGTGCTTTATGCATTATTGCCAAAAAGAACGGAGAACGTTTTAGCGTGTCTATCTCTGGTGAAAAGCAAGATACAACCGTCACAGAAGAAAAAAATACACTGCAAGCCTAAACCATTGTGGGTCTCTCTCTCTCTCTCTTGCTTATTTATATTTATCTGGAGAGACACTGAAGGGTCATCTGGAGGAGCAGCCTCTGCTGTGGGGGAGGAAGTTGGTGTGGTGAAAAGAGACATTACTTATGTCAACACCCTCCGCTATCGGCTATTGGAATTCAGAAACCACCCCTATCCTACGAACACGGCAAGAAATAGATATTAAAAAAAGAGAGGGGGGGGGGGTCTGGAACCGTAACCTACCCCCATAAAGAGAGCCTCACAACGGTATCGGCGCTGTCGTGAAAGAGGGACACTTCCTGTAATCTGTGAGTGAATATCTGAATTCGTTGGAGGTTATTTTCGCGAGAAAAAAAAACCTGATTGAATATTCGTCTGGGTGTGTAGGCCTATAACTACATGCAAAACTGAATGAAAAATTGTATCGGAAAAAATTCAACAAAATGACGATATAATATATATATATAACTGAGCAATCAAAAAAAAAAAAGCACGACAGTGATATTGGCGGGGAAAATTTCTTGGAAATCGCGCCAAAATGTTCTTGAGCTCGCCATGGATTTTTGATAATGGTAACCAATATTTTTCTAATTTAAAAATTTTAAACGAATATACATTGGTTCAAAACGGTATTTTTTCAGTATCTTTTTCAAAATCATAAAAAAATTTGAAATATTCTATATAAATGATCATCATAAACCTCCGATGTATGGAACTATATTTTGCGGCGAAGGAATACACTCTCTACCTTTCTCTCCACTGCAAAGTTAACCTGAAACAAACTATAAGAAATTCAATATCTCCGATATTTCAGGAAATTGACTCTGATTTATTCAGAACATTATGGCACAGAAATGTTAGTAATTCATTTTCTTTTTATATATTTCTATAAAAAATACTATGAATAACTATAACTTGAAAAATAATTACTAAAATGGGGCAACACTATAAATGCTAATTTTGGCATTCGGAAGCAATTACATTGATAAACTCTACCATAATAAACAATTAGTTATCTTTCAGGTAATAATGGTAAAATTATAATGATTATAACGCGCGTACTTAATATTTAACTACTGAAATTATTTTTAGAGAGAGTTAATAAAATTAAGCTCTATTTAGCATAAAGTTATTCTTTCTTTTTCCGTGAATATAACGTTACGAAAATTATAACTCGTCATAAGCTTTCCGCAGAATTCGTGCGTGTGTGAATAACATCAACGCATACCGTATTAATGGCCTCCATGAATAATTTTCTTGGAAATATCATAAAACAAAGTCGTCGACGAAGCGTTGAATTAAACGAGCAATAATTTCTCGCTTTTAAACACCACGTAATAACGAAATGAGAAACTGAAGCTGTGTTTGTGACACTTTTTTTAAAGAAATTTATCGACTGTATTTGAATTTCAAATCTTTGATTATTATTAAGACTCCGCAATTTCGTTTTATTAGTCTTTATATAATTTTTATTATCACTCTCGCTGGGTATAAGAGTTTTAGTGACGTGAGCGAAAAGAAGAAATGATTAGATAGCACGTCTACGTTAAACTTTATACCTACTAATTGTTTAATAAAAAGCTACTTACTGTAATCGTTATGTAGCCATACAAAAAAAGGGATTTTATTTCAGTGTCCAGCTGTCCCCGAATTGATATACTATGTTCATTCTCGTCTCATAAGGATTCAACTAGAAGCACCGCGGCCCTAAGTGAAATGAAGAGTAATAGTTATACGATTAGAGAAGAAAACAAAGTTTCTGACCAAATTGCATTATACAGTGGACGCTCGTTAAAACTACCCCCAATTGTTCCGTGAAAACAGGCGTTATATCGGGTGGTCGTTGTATCAAAAAGAAAACATAAGGATAGTTATATAAACACATTTGAGGTTTATCTCGAATGTCGTTATGTCATAATGTTCTCTATAGCGTTGATCGTAACAACGAGCATCATTTAAAAGCGTTTGGAAACTTTCAGTAATTGGAAGTATACCTCTAGGATCAACGGTTCACCAGTAAAACGCCATACCCTCTGTTTGCTATACACCCTGTTTATATAATCTTTATATTATCCTTGTCATCCCTTTATATTATCCTTAACATTATAATTATCCTTATATGTCTTACTGTAAGTCCAGACATGGTCCACACTCTGTCCCAAGAGGGATGTAAGCGTTTTACCCCGAGGGGTTGGACCGGTTGGGTCGGTGACTTCACGAATCGGCCAAGAGAATTGGCCAAAGTTCAAATTGCAGAAATGATTCAGACTTTGGCCGGCCATTTTGAGGAGTGGCCGGAGATCCCTGGCCAAAACTAGATGTGCTGATGTAAGACGGTCCGATAGGAAACAAATCCAGTTTTTTCCATCCAACGTGTGATTAGATGTCTATATATAGATGTCTGCACACAGCTGTATTGGATTATTTCCATCTGACGAGAGAAAAAAAGTGAAATTCGAAACGAGACTAAAAGTCCGTAGATATTTTAAAAATGAATAAAAACCGGAGAAATAACCGAAAGAAAAACTGTTTGCATCGCTAGGTCACGGGAATTTTTTGACAGGAAAAAATAACTCAAAAACAGCCGATAGGTGGCGCTGACGTACACAAGTCAAAGAAAAGATACGCAAATAACGAACAAAATGCCTCCTAATAGTTTATTACAGCAATATGTGTTCCACATGACCACCACCACAGGGGATAACACATTTCACATAAGTCACAAATTCAGCAACGGCAGAATGCAGCAGATCCACATACACGGTTTAGACGGTGAACTGATTGTGGATTAGGAGCCCAAGTTCTTAAAACCGTCTCATTTGCATATTTCCACTGAAGTCGCTCGTACCAGTGCCATCTATCGGCTGTTTATTTTAGTTTTTTTCCTCTCACGAAAAATCCCCGTGGACCTAGAGATGCTAATCATGCAAATCGTTTTTAGTTCGTTTTTTTTCCGGTTTTTATTCATTTTCAAAGTTCCTGCGGACTTTTTGCCCACCCTGTATAAAAATAATTCTATAAACACATAGTTTTTCCCTCAAATTTTGGAGCAAAAATCATAACCACATCGTGACTGCGGTTTGATGGGTTGCCATAAATAACATGGATATCATTGTCACGAAAAAATACGCCAACTTGACGATGATCCCGAATCATATCCTTTCCTTAGGAGGAATCTCCGGCTGCTTCAAAACTAGCTGGCCAAGGTCCGAATTTTGAACATTTGCCGGTTATCAATATTCAACGAAATCGGCCAATTCGGGACGGGGCCGGCCACTTCGCAAATCGGCCGATCTTGGGCTTTGTCAGTAACTCTTATATATAAAATCCTTCCCTCACACACATACCCTTATTAATACAATCTAGTAAATTCGAAAAAGACCTTTGTTTTACTCCGGGAAAAACGTCTTTTATATACCGGATATTTCTGTAACTCCAAATGAAAACGTTTCTTATTTGATCTTTCTATGCGTGTGTATTTACACTTCTATACACAAACACACGCGTTTTTCTTTTCTGCTCGAAGTCTCGAATGTTCCACGAAAATGGAACAAAATAGCACAATAAAGAAATGATAAAAGGGAAAAAAAATAGACGAAAAATACTTTTTCCGGTCCTGCTTTTCCTGTTTTTTTTCTTTTTTGTCTTCTATTATTATTTTCCAGGAATCTCAAATAAAAGAGGAAATCCTTCAAATACGAGTGGAAACAAGCAAATTTTCTCTCACAACTCGTAACATAAGATAAAAAAAAAAGAAAGGGAAGTTCTACAAGACGAATATTTTGTCATTTTTACCACTGTATCTCTCTCTATCTCTCTCTTTTCTAAAATATTTCCATGTTGGCGTGATTCTGTTTTTTTTTTTTTTTCTTTTCTATCCTCGAACACGTATTTTCCTGGAACTTGAAGCAAGAAAACACACATACATTTATATATATATACGTATAAGGTATACACTGAAGTGACGTTTTCCTCTCATATTTTATCCATTTTCTAAACATATGATTTTGTTTCTTATTTTGCTTTTGTTCTTTAGTATTTTTCTATTTTGTTATCTTTTTCCAGTAAAAATGTTCGTTGAAAGAAAATTTTTTTTTTCCAGATTTTTATTTATATATATATATAAGGACGTGAGAAAAGAATCTTTCATTCGCGTGATTTTACAAATGGGAAAATGATGAGAAGCAAAAAAGAAGAAAGAAAGAAGTGTCCGGATTCATTCCTTTATCCTGATATTTCCTTCAGATCAACGCGAAAAATTTAGAAATTCTGACATCCAAAGCATAACCTTGAAACTCGAAATTCTGACATGTATTTTTATTTTTAAATAATGAAATCTGAGAGTTTTGGCTATTTTTCATTGAATTTTTTTGTCGATAAAATTATAGTAATTTATTTAAAAAAAATTTTTAATAATTTGATAGTGAAATTGCAATTTGTTTTCTATTTATACCCTATTAAAACGGAAAATAAGTTGTTAATGATTTTTTAACTTACAGTATGTGTACATTACCCATTTTTCATCGCTCCTCCAATTCATGACCAAATTGCACAATTTTTTATACGTCATAATCATTAACTTATACAGTAAAATCTGCCTTTAACGAAACCTGTAGTAAGCGGAAACGGAATAAAAAAAAAGGCCAAAATACACAGTAAAAATCATGGATTGAATGGAATCTGTCTACGCGGAAACGGAAAAGAAAATTGTACCCTTTTGTGTTGAAAAATTTCCCACAAACACTTTGACTGTTTCGCGAACAATACATCAGAGGATAACACAAAATATTAAAATGTTCTACCGAAATTTTTGTATGCGATCTCTGCTTGCCCCAATGTGAGTTCTACATCATCTACCTTTACATTAGTAAAAATCGTTTTCGTACTTGATGATGTCAATTTATCTGTCATTCTAATAAGCCATACGTAGTAAAAAAAAGCAGTTGCTTCCTGAAACTGACAAAATTTTTCAGAAAAGCGGCACTTCCTACGAGAAAAATCAGTGTAAGGGTTGAATTTCTAAGTGACGTGCATGCAAGCTGCTTTCCATGACCGCAGTGCTGAGCAGGGTTTGAACTATAGAGGGAGGCAAAGGGGGCAATTGCCCGGGCGGAAAATTTTAGGTGGAAACAGAACCACCGTTATAAAATTATGAAATTTTAGTGGTAGGCTGGGCCGTAACTAAGCTGTTGCAACCGAACCCTGGGCCCCAAACCAAATGATGCCTCCCACAAAATTTACACTTGTTTTTTTCATTATGATAACCCTTTCAAGAGGGACCTCAAGAAGTCTGCCCCGAGAAGCCACAATACGGCCTTGGTGGTAGGGGGTGACAAAATCACGTTGCTCTGAAAAATCCTAGTTTCTGGGTTAACTTATTAGTTACTATTAGGAGGTAATGATCTGACACGACATATACTAACACTCTCATAGCAAATGTTAGGGAAAACAAAAAGTAACGTAAAATATTCCGGGGGAAAAAACAGTGTAGGGTGAAGTTTTATACAGATGCTCTCAATGCCTTGAAAGAACTACAGCATTTTGCATTACTTCATAATGACTCGAGCATCTTTAGTACGACGGAAGCAAAACTGTTCAGTGAAAATCGGGTAGCAAAGGGTGTGAAGTGCATACAAAAAACTGTTATTGACTACTACTAGAGAAAATGCAAACTTATTTATTTTTACAGCACTTTTTTTTAATTTTATTACTAACTATTCGGTGATGAGAATAATTAACGTATGTACTGTATACCGTTGATGCCACTTATAACATTCCCACTTAAAACATTTTCCCGCATCATGTGAGTTATTTTCATTGTCCCAACTCTAACAATTTCTAATAAATAAAGACCGGAAGTTCAGGCAAAATGCCTGAATGCCTTTTTTTTTGTCTATTTTTAAGCTTTTTTTTTTTGGTAAAAATGTCATTTTTTAATTTTTTCCGCCGTAAATGAATGCATATTTCCACATTTTTACATGTTTATTCGTGAGTTTTACAGGCTTTTCTGTAGAATTTAGAAATTTTTCAGCACCGAAAACTTCAAAAGAGAGAGAATTTTTCTTTTTAAAATCTTCAATCCTTAGTATCAATTCTTATCCGAAAGTTTTCCGCCTCCCCCAAGCCCTATTTCAAAGCAAATATGCATAAGTGCTTGAGACATAGGAGAATTGTTCTAAAACATAGAAGGTGACATACTTTTCATCTGTGTTATACGTAGCTTTCAGACAGTTTCAACATACCGTCGAATTCGCATCAAAGTTGTAAGAGCTGTAGACGAAATAAGCCCATGCATTCAGAAAAGGCGTAAATAAATTCTGTTCTCACGTGGCAAAATCTTATAAGAGTCACCTTTTTCAGAAAATTGAGTTAGCATTATGTCTTGTTCATTAAAATTTTGGAAGGTGGCAAAACTTCGTCTCTCTCTTTTTCAGTTCATGAGCAGTCAACGAAGGCAAATTGTAACAATTTGAAAAGCCACATGTTGGCAAAATATTATTTATGAAATTGCTATTGCGAAATTTAAAAAAAAAGTGTCTTATAACATTTCGCCATCTGAGCACAGAAGTTTGTTTGTCCACAAACTCCACATAACATGTCTTGCCCACGTATTGCACATCACTGAAGAATGCAGATGAATAGCTAACCAATGACTGTCCATCTCTACCATGCTATTCCAATCTACAACTGTCCGAATATCCCATCAATTGACGCCATGGCTCCAACAGGAGCTGACGGGGCTCCAGCCTCGGAACCTATGTTGTTTTGATTTTTTTTTTTTTTTTTACACCGTAAATAAATGCAAATAAATGCGTTGCAAACAACCATGGCAAGTTATATTAGATATTCAAAAATCATCTCCACAATTTGAGAAACCTTTTGTTTTTTTCAAGTTGATGCAAACCCATCAAATACAAAGCTTAATACTTTATGAGAAATATGTCTTTAGTATGATCCGACCTAACTTTGAAGGATCGCAAACACTTTTTCTTAGGCATAATAGCAATTGCTTAGCTAATAATGCAGTTATAATAATCTGTTGATCAGATAATACATGCAGTTAAGTGCAATCACTTTTTTAGCTAGTTTTGGACCTATCGTATAACTTTTATTTATTTCTCCTTTCTTTTTCATTGATCAAAAATGCTTTTTTTAGTGCCTATTTCGACAATTTTTGGTGCCTTAACTTCCGGGCTGTACTTATAAGATTTCCCGTTTTAAACGTTTTCCTGCTCACAACGTTTTCTGCGGTGGTTTTTGTGATTGAAAGAACGTTTATAAGCGGAATCTACTGAATACTGTGATGTTAAAGTAAAACTGTATCAATTTTTTACAAGAATAATGTATCATATCAAGCGATAAAAATTTGTTATACAGTATAAAAATGATACCTATTACTTTATTTATTTTATTTTTATACTATTTAGTTTATTTTCACTTGATTTATTTTTTATTTCATTTTATTACATAACGAGATCGTTACACGATTTTCCACATTATGTCAACTGAACCTTTATATAAGCGCTAACCCGTGTCTAACGGGAAAAAAAATCGCGGTTCCCTCGTGATTCCGTTGAAGACAGGTTTCACTGTATAACCATATTTGAGAAATTCAAAAAACAAAACGGACATTAATTTACAATGTATTTCTTTGTAATCAATGCAAATTTCAATTAGTTAACTTTTATTAATATTATGAATAAATTAGCCCAATTTAATTAAAATAATTAGTAAATATGATTGCGAGAAACCTCGTTTGGCATGTGACAAAAAAAATTACGGAAAAACTATTTTTTTCTTCTGTTTCTAAAAAAAATTATTTCTGTTCATGGTCATGGGGAAAAAAATTTCCAGATCAAAAATTAGGATCAAATTTCCAAAAATTTCATTTTTCAAAAGTCATAAAACATTAAATTTCTTTGTAAACAAATTTCAAAAAATGCTCTCTCTCTCTCTCTCTCATTAGACCTTTTAATTTATATAAAGCGTTCATTTCATACAAAAAATTTTCCATGAAAATTAATTCAAATTTTTTTTATCAAAGCGTTGAGCAAATGCAACGTCAGTCAAAAATGGGTAAATGTTAGGATAGTTTAAAAAATCCATAATAAAACCTTGAGGAGATATACACAGGGTATCCTGTAAATGCTGACACGGCTTTTATCTCATCAATCCTTCATCGTAGAGGACAATTTGCACTAGTTTTGAGAATGAAAATACAGTGTGTAGCAAAATAAAAGAAAATCTAAATTTTTAGACAGTCCCCCTTGAGCTGTAACTTCCAATTAGAAAGTTGTTCCCCTTTCTTCTTTGGTGCCAAAAAAAAAATCCCATATTTCCAAGTTCAATGTTCACAGAGGTACCCGAATTTGGGAAAAAAAAAAACAGCCCTAAAGACCGTTTTACCCGCATTTAACGCTGTTCTCAAAAATTTTCTCCGTTTTTCGAATATCTCTGTGAAATATTGCATACATTAGAAACATGGAATATGTTTTTGTTGGCGTCAGGGAAGACAGGGCAACAACTTTGTAATTGGAAGTTACAGCTCAGGAGGGACAGTGAAAAAATTTTTATTTTTTTTATTTTGCTGCACACTTCATTTTAGTTCTCAAAACTAGTACAGGGTAATTTTTGAACGCCTGTTGGGCATTTCTTTAAATTGAAATCATACCTCTACAATGGACAATTGATGAGATAAAGGCCGCGCGAGCACCCTGTATATATTAAGCAAGATTATTTTTGTTGCTAACTATACTTAAATTTGATCATAACGTGATTTTAAAAATTAAGGAATAAATTCCTAATCGCCCGCTAGTAGCGCTGAGAATCATTGAATTCTATAATCTTGGGATGACGTTTCAGATCACGCTTCGATAATTATCATATCATAATATGCCTGAATTTGATTCTCTCGATCTCGATGCTTATTACGTACACATACATGCTCATCCAATACATCATGGAAATCTCGAATATAAAATTTTTTCACTTTTGTTTAATTACGAACGACACATATAATGAACTAAAAACTAGAATATCGTAGAAAATTTCAAAAACAAAATGGTACTGTAATAGCAATTTATTTAATTACTTCCAGTTGTAAAAGTTTCAGATTAATTTACTGTTTCATTTAGTATCTAATTATCATTCGCCATAAAACGAGAAGAAAATTATGAAGAGGGAGGAGTAATTACCAACTTAATTATGGTCAATAATTTTCCACCCTTTCCCTTTTATCTGTTCATTCTCGTCCCCCCCCCCTCTTCTTATAATTTAAAAAATTAATGTGGAGCTGATTTTAATAATAATTTCTCAGACCCTTTTCTGTTAGTTCCGCACTATGCAAATTGAACCCTAATACTTACTCTCCAGTAAATTATTCTTATCCTTTTTTTTGGTAAG
Source organism: Pholcus phalangioides (assembly GCF_987345545.1). Classification (NCBI taxonomy): domain Eukaryota; kingdom Metazoa; phylum Arthropoda; class Arachnida; order Araneae; family Pholcidae; genus Pholcus; species Pholcus phalangioides. The sequence continues at coordinate 36,084,175 of NW_028301596.1, read as the reverse complement.
AATCTCAATAGAACAGTACATTATTCCGTGGCTAGCGTTATAAAAAGACGAAGCATATTAAAATCGCGGAGAATATTATTATTTGGATATTGTTATCAATTTTGCAAAGAATGAAACGCACCAATATCAGAACATGAGAAAAAAAATAGTTTTCTGTTTTTTGGGGCTTCGGTTTACGTTATCTTTTTCCCCCATCGAAAGTTTGTTTTTTTCACGCATTTTGAAGCTAAAGTAAAACCAGGTTCACTTTCTCTGCATAAGTTATTATTATCAACCTTCAAGACTATGTAGGAGGTCAGAAGGTATACACCCTCCTCCGTTTCCAAACATTTCCTTATTCGGTTCACAATGCCCTTTTCAGGAAGCACTAGCCGCAAAAATTCATGTCGCGTGAAACTACATTTGCCATGACTTACCTATACTAAAGGCAAATATTAACCTCTTTACGGTCATGGGCGCAATATTATATTTAAACCCCAGTGGAATAAATTCAAACAAGTTCTCTCTGTGTGTGTTTTCTTTTGTCTCTCTTCATTATCGCGCAGCTTTATAGTAATCCAATCTGCTGAAGTTGCTCATGCTTTCCTTTTTGTCTTTCTATACTCCTATTAATGATGTTTTTTTCAGACGTATAATATATCTTTCTACTATACATGTAAGAGCGAAACAGAACACGTACGATGACGGTGAAAGAGAACTAAAAAAAACTCTCTTATCTATTATACTTTTGCATTTTATATATTCTTTTCCCCCTTTCTTTCTTTTCCTATCGTCTCATTCGGTTAGAACAAGGTTACCAGATTTATCGCCGATTCGTCAAATCGAGATATTTCAAATTTCTTGTCAAAAGCGTAAAGTGGTTAATGTGGTGTAACAAAAAAGACCCTCCCCAATAGATTTGCATACGGTTTCTTCTTCTTCTTCCCCAGGTTACATTTGCATGCAGGGTGTTCTTTTTCTCCCGATAAATTTCAACAGAAATGCCGTTTTAACGTTTGCGGAGCGGCCGTTTCGAAACGCGCTAGTGTTGCGTCTCATGTTAGACCATGCATTCTTTGATAGCAATTGTTTGTATTGGTGTGTACTACCACTTCTTAAAGTTTTCAACATCTTTTCTGAATCACCCTGTATAAATGTACATAAGAGGAGAAAGAAACCAGTTATGTGAGGGTGAAAGAAAGTATAGCAATGTACTGTTTTCCTTTTTCATCTGGTTTTTTTTCCCTTAATTTTTACTTTTTCCCCGTTCCTTTTTCTGACAGGTCATTACGTTAGAACAAAGTTATCACAACTTGTATCGTATTTATCGCGGATTCGTCAAGCACAGATCAGCCGAATTTCTCGCCAATAGCTTGTGAACGAAGCGGTTAAATTAATTTACATTTTGTTATGGACGATATATCCTCATTGATATTGTAGTCTTAATATGACTATAGTATCTCTCAACCTATCTACGTTTTTGAACACACAATTTGGTGAACTATGATGCTTGATTAATTGAATAGGCGCAACATCAATTAACTTTTGCTTCAAAATACATTACAGCATATACAAAAAAAAATATCTATGTACATTATTTTAAAAAAATTTACATATAAACTAATGAAAATGAATTTGAACTATTCAGAATTGGTTTTGAGTACTCAGCGAGTATTTTATAGCGAATATTTCTTTGTAGGATATAAAAAAACATTACATATTGTCCCCCAGCAAGATGGATCGACGAGATCAGAAAAGTGGCTGGAGTCAACTTTGAGGCTGAAGCATCAGACAGAGTAAAATGGAAAAATTTAGTGACCTTCATCCAACAGTGGATTGAAAATGGTTGATGATGATGATGGTAATGATGATGATAGTGGTGGTGGTGGATTGAAAATGGTTGCAGCAGTGGATTGAAAATGGTTGATGATAATGATGGTTATGGTGATGATTGTGGTGGTGGTGGATTGAAAATGGTTGCAGCTGTGGATTGAAAATGGTTGATGATGATGATGGTAATGGTGATGATAGTCGTGGTGGTGGATTGAAAATGGTTGATGATGATGGCTATGATGGTGGTGGTGGCGGTGATGATGATGATGGTGGTGGTGATGATGATGATGATGGTGGTGGTGGTGATGATGATGATGGTGGTGATGGTGGTGTGGTGGATTGTAAATGGTTGATGATGATGGCTATGATGGTGGTGGTGATGATGATGGTGGTGATGGTGGTGTGGTGGATTGATAATGGTTGATGATGATGATGGCGGTGGATTGGAAATGGTTGTTGATGATGATGATGCTGACGATGATGAATTCTCACTCTAATTATCGTGATGAATATAGCCAGATAAATGTATGTGATTCTTAGCAACATTACCTCCCCTAGAAAATTTTTTTGGCTGTAATTAGCAACTTTACTTCCCCTTGAAAATTTGTTTAGCAATAATTGGTTGGTGACCTCTTATGAATCCCGATTTCCTGTATTGCCTAAGAAGGAAATGTGATCAGCCTTTTACAATTGATACTTTTTTTACCGGAACACCTGTTGCGGGCCGGATGAAACAACTTGACGGGCCTTATTTGGTCCTCGAGCTGTAGGTTTTGAACCCCCTGCTCAAGGCTTTCGATATTCCTAAAGCAGTTGCTCACATTCTTTACATGAGTTTTAAGTCAAACTTGACCTTTGAGATAAATAAGCGAGTCTAAGAAACAGTTAAAACAATCTCTTCAAACCGTTCGAGTCCCGGACATATTTTATTCAAACTAATAGGTTCCCCGTTGAATAAAGTCACGAACCCTTTTAGTATATGTATTTTCCTATGCGCAAAGCTTCGTATATAAAACTCTTCTAGGATATATATTTTCTTTCGAACACCAAGCAAAAAAAACCTCGTCGAATGTAAAAAAATATGTTATAAGACACCATTTTTCACTAGAATGATCTCATATCATATCTATATACTTTCCTTTTATTTTTCTCGCGCTCCCTTTTGGGAAAAAACATCTTTAGCTCCGTCTATGAAATCACGTTCAAGTTAATAGCTGTAAGTTTTTCTTTTTGGGTTTGTTGGATGAAAACCGTATCCGTATATAAATGAAATGATTCACAGACAGACTATAACAGTATGGACTATATATATATATATCTGAGACAAGAACACATCTAGAGACAAAAAAAAAACTGTATAGAATCTTACGCATGGCAACAGTCTCAGGGTGCGATAAGATCGTTAAATGTCTTAATAACTCCCCGTGATACCCCAAGAGAATCTCAATCTCTATCTCTTGTAAAAAGCAATTTCCAGAAAAGCAATTACTGGGACGAGCTGAGAACTTGATATGGACGTGACTCTCACTCGCGCGTGACTCTTTGGTTGGTTAGTTGGCCACCACATAACACACAACACAGATCCCGCAACCTTTAGTCTCTGTGGATGGTTTTTTTTACCTTATTTATTTATTTTTTTGCAACTATATAGCTATACGAACAGTATATATATCCCTTTTTCTCGGTATCTGGTATCTTCATATAACAGCAGCATTCTGACAAATGGAAGAATGAGATATTTAGAATGTGTATATCGGAATTGTGTGTATATATCGGAAAACACAAATCGAAGATCAGCTCGAAAGCCATTGTGTTTTGTTTATCTCTCTACGGTTTTTTTTTTTAATGTATGCTTGAGAGCACGAGTTCTTACACAATCTTCCACAAGGCTCCAGAATCATTCTGTATGTCAAAATTTTATCGCGTGAAGAAATGCATCGTTTCGATGAATAGTAATGAAGAAACAAAGACCGAAATATACAAAGGCCAAGTCGATGGCTGAAAAAATTCTAAAAAGAAAAACACCTGGATATCGGAAAATTTTTGATGTATTCAAAATATTCTAAAAGAGAAAATCAAACCCAAGATTTCAAAGGTTAGGGGAAAAGTCCACGAATAATTTTAAAAATTGATAAAAAATAAATTGACATTAAAAAAAATTCAGTTTGCAACAATCACGGCGCGTCATGTGTTTGTATACAGGGTGATTATAAAAAAACTATCCCGACATATGGGCCCCTAACTATCATACCATTCACAGAAACTGAATGAAATTTTGGCATAAGGTATTTTGAGGTATGCGCTCAAGAATGATATGGAAAACAACAGTGTCACTCTAACAGTTACGGTTACAGTGAGAAAATTTCGAAAATATCAAATGGCAACACCAAGTTTTTTGTATTGGAATGTGATCTCCATTGTGAAAAACCCTAAATAGCGTTCGAACGGCAACTGTAGCATGAAAATCACCGGCGGTAGATAGGCTAAAAGTGAGGAAAACCAATAAGGACAGAGAAGCAGCATAAAATAAAGCATTTTATTGGGTTTCACAAATTTTCCACATGACCTTGTGGAGGACTAATCAGGCTGGGATCTCAGCCGAAGAAATGGTGTGACGAATGAAACGAACATTAATGCTCTGGTGCACGGCAAAGTCCTTTTTACTTTTTCCTTGCCTAGCTCCGGGGATTTTCGTGCTACAGGTGCCATTCCAACGCTATTTAGTATTTTTCAGTACGGAGATCGCATTCCAATACAAAAAACTTGGTGTTGCCATTTGGTATTTTCGAAATTTTCTCACTGTAACCGTAACTGTTAGAGTGACACTGTTGTTTCCCATATCATTCTTGAGCGCATACCTCAAATACCTTATGCCAAAATTTCATTCAGGTTCTTTGAATGGTATGATAGTTAGATGGCCCATATGTCGGGATAGTTTTTTTATAATCACCCCGTATATCGTACACCGTTATTTGTGTAAATTTTGAAATTTTTATTTTGAATTATCAAAAAAATACTCCACGGCATAAGTAGTGGAGCAACACCTTTTTATATCGATTGTTTTGTCTATTATTAATTTTGAAAATGTGTCATAGACTTTTTGCCCAAAAAGAAAGTAAGAAAGGCGTTTGCACACTGTACAAGGATATAATCTATAGCTTATATACAGGGTGTCCTAATAGGTGCAGTACTGTATAATACAGGGTAAGTACTAATGCCGCCCCTAATCTCATCAACCGTCCATCGTCGAGGTATAGTTTCAATTAAAAAATCCGCTCAAAAAGCGTTCAAAAATTACCTTGTGCCACTTTTGAGAGTGAAAATGCAGCGTTTAACATGATAAATCTGAATTCTTATACGTTCCCCATTTCCTCTAACTTCCAATTAGAAAAGTGTTGCCCTGTCTCTCCTGGTGCCAACAAAAAAAAAATCCAAGTTTCTAGGTGCAATATTCGCTGAGATATTCGGATTGATAAATCTGAGAAAACTTGGAAAAGGACTTCATGAAGCGGAATTGTTTGTTAGTTTTTTTCTGTTCTTGCATAACTTTTCTCCGATTTTTGAATTCAAATACCTTAGCGAATGTTGCACTTAGAAACATGATTTTTTTTTTAGTTTTTTTTGTTGGACTCAAGAAATACACGGCAACACCTTTCTAATTGGAAGTTACAAGGGGACCGTATAAAAATAATTTAGATTTTCTTATTTTGTTACACACACTGAAAACTGGTACAGAGTAATTTTTGAAAGCCTTTTGAGCCTTTTTTTAAATTCGGACCACATCTCTATGAAAGACGGTTGATGAAATAAAAGCCAAATTAGCACTTACTGGACACCCTGTATAAAATTTATTTTCTGTCTCTGTATGCTCTCTATACAAATCTACAATTTCAGACTTATCTCGGTCAAAACTAGGTCACTCACATTTGCAAGCATGTGAATGGCCAAAAGAGTGATCTAGAGACTGTGTGAGCATGAAAGTTAACTTAGAGAGTGCGCAAAAATGAGAGCGGCCTAAAGAGACACAGGCATATTTACAGGCGGAGGGGCAAGCGGTTACAAGGGCAGCGAGTTCGAGAAATAAGTGGTCACAAGAAAATTGAACTAGAATGAGAGAAGGGTGGCAGAATTCGTGTATAGCGCACAGGCGGTAAAACTGTAATAAAAAAATCAGTCTCTGTATGTATGTATATATATATATCTGTTACGCTGTTGGAGGCGCGACGTCGTTCGGTAGGCTAGCTCACAAGTAGAATATAGCGATTGTTAATTATTTACATGTTTTATTTACAATTTATACAACCATTATAACTTTAACGGCAGGAGCGTGTGGCAAACGTACGGAGAAGCCGAATGCAAAACAAACAACAATGATAGTCGGCTTTGACTACATAAAAAATACACATGTTGCCACACTGACATAAATAATAATAATAATAATAAAGAATGATAATAAACAGTTGAAAAAGGGTCGCTACATGACCCCCCTCCCAGTCGAGAGGATCATAGGCTCTCGACGAATTATAAGTTGAAACGCACTTTCTTTCCGGAACGCAGTTCCATTTCTTTTTGGCGTGAAGATACAGTCTTCGATGGGACCGAAATTATGTTCTTTGGCTTCAGCAAGAAGGCAGGTTTCAGTCTGTCAACACTTATAGTACTGACACGGTCCGGGAACTGCAATGTGAAATTTCTATCACCTCTGCTGATGACTGCGTAAGGGCCATCATAAGGCTGTCGCAAGGTAGGCTTAACTGCGTCACATCGCACAAAAACGTGAGAACAGTCATCTAGAGCTGGATGCCAGAAGATTTTGTGCGAGCCATGTGTGGTTGTAGGAACTGGACGAATTTGCGACATAGTGTTGCGGAGGGTTTCCACAAATTCATCGGGCGGAACATCGTTGGAGAGCTGGAAAAACTCCCCAGGTAAGCGAAGTGGCGTCCCAAAGACGAGTTCTGCTGATGAAGCTCCGATGTCCTCCTTTACACACGAGCGGATACCTAGAAGAACGCTAGGAAGCATGTTGGTCCAGTGGTCAGTTTCGAGGCAGCGTAACGCTGTCTTCAGGTCACGATGAAAACGTTCGACACAACCATTTGCGGCCGGATGATATGGTGTGGTACGAATTCTTTTAATACCAAGAGTTGTAGCAAGGGCTCGAAACAAGGAACTTTCAAACTGTCGACCTTGATCACTGGTGATGGTTTCAGGGGTACCAAAACAACTGATCCAACCTGAAAAGAAACACCTTGCAACAGTTTCTGCTTGGAATTTTCCAAGTGGCGCTTTGGTGTGTTTGATGATTTTAGATTTTTGGCATGCAAGACAAGTCTTGCACCATTCTGCACAGTCTTTTTTCATATCTTTTTAAACGAAACGACTGCTGAGCAAGTTTTCAGTAGCTAATTTGCCAGGATGATTCAACTTGTGAACAGTGCTGAATGCTTGAAATCTGAATGGTTCAGGAATGTAAGGTCTAACCTTTCCAGTTGAAACGTCGCATAAAATTTCAATTTCGCTGTTGATCAGCATGGGTTTGAACTCTAAGCTAGTAGAAGTGCGAAGTTGTTCCAACTCTTCATCTTCCCTTTGAGCTTTGGCAATTTCCTTATAATCTAGAGGAGAAATTCGATCGAACTGATACGGGAAAAAGCGTCAGCAACATTTTGAACACCAGATATATGACGAATAACGGTGGAGTATTGCGATATAAAGTCCAGATGCCTTATCTGCCTGGCTGAGTTGGTCTTACTGATGTGATTGAAGGCATAGGACAATGGTTTATGGTCACTAAAAATTATAAAGTGTCGTCCTTCTAATAGGTATAAAAATGCTTTATAGCAGCGTATATAGCTAATAGTTCTCTGTCGAAAGCACTGTAGTTTTGCTCAGATTTTGACAATTTACGAGAGAAAAATGCGATGGGTTGCCAGTCATTTCCAACTCGTTGTTGTAGGGCACCTCCAATCGCATAGTCGGATCCATCGACTATCAGCGCCAACGCAGAATTTTACTGTGGATATGACAAAAGGGTTATATTAGCCACATCAGTCTTGCAATTTTCAAAGGCGATTTTTGATTGTTCAGTCCATTGGATGAGACGTTTATCGTGCCTTTTGCTATCTTTAAGGTACGCGTTGAGCAAAATTTGCTTTTTCGCGGCGTTTGGAATAAAGCGTCTGTAAAAATTAAGCATCCCGAGAAATCGGCGCAGCTCTTGGATGGTCTGCGGTTGTGGATAGTTCAGGATAGCTTCAACTTTCTTTTCCAATGGTTTGATACCGTGCTCACTTACAGTGTGTCCTAAAAACGCTACTTCAGATTTTCCGAAAATGCACTTACCAATGTTCAAGACAATTCCGAATTCGGAGAATTTCTCGAAAATGCATCTTAAGTGAACGAGATGTTCCTCTGGAGACGTCGAAGCGATGAGTACATCATCCAAGTAAGGAAAACAAAAGTCAAATTCCTGAAGTACAGAGTTTATGAATCTTTGTAGTGTTTGACCGGCATTGCACAAACCGAAAGGCATGTAAAGAAACTCGCACAGTCCGAATGGAGTGATGACTGCCGTCTTCTCAATGTGTGCTGGCTGTACAGGAATCTGGTAGTATGCTTTAACCAAGTCAAGGGTACTGAATATTGTTTTGCCAGTGAGAAAATTAGCAAAGTCATGCACGTGTGGAATTGGGTAGCGGTCGGGTTTCGTTCTGGCATTTAACCTGCGATAATCCCCACAACAACGCCATCCTCCATCTGCTTTCGCAACCATGTGCAAAGGGCTGGTCCAATTGCTTTTGGAGGGCCGACAACAACTTTGACTATTCATGTAAGCGAATTCGCGTTTAGCGATAGTAAGCTTGCCTTGCGCCAAACGTCTGGCCTTGGCGAACACAGGTGGGCCTGTCGTCTCGATAAAATGAGTAACGTTATGTTTAACGGACTTGGTCGAGAAATTTATCTTAGTCAGTTCGGGAAATTTGGATAACAGCTTATGATAATCAGTAGTATCATGCATAGCAAATGTCACACCAGTGGAGGGTACTTCTGCCCTGGATCCGGATATGGACAATTTTGAATCTTGTGAAACTAATCGACATTTGTTCATGTCAACCAAAAAGCTGTATCGACTAAGAAAATCAGCGCCTAGGATTGGCTTATTGATTTAGGCCACAACAAATTTCCAAACGAAATTCTTATGCAGACCAAAGTCCAAGTTCAGTATCTTAGTACCAAATGTAGGAATCTGAGTGCCATTAGCGGCAGTTAACTGAAAGGAATTGGTTTTGTTTGACAATTCAGATTTGTCAGCGGGTAACACAGATACCGATGCTCCAGTATCAACAAGGAAGTGCAATCCATTTTTACGATCGTACACAAATAGGCGACTTGCAATATTAGCATTTTCGCTGTGCGCCCCCAACGAATACTCTACTCGTTTTTTGAGTGCTTGTAAGAGCAGGGCGCTGTGCACTTGTGCGCTTTTTCTCTGAATTTCCTGTGGTACCAGCAAATTTGAGATCTCTGTCCCGCTGAGAGAGATTGGCGAGACCTAGATCGCGAACGATAACGAAAACGCTGACCATGACGTTTAGTTTCTAATCTAGACAGACGAGTGCAGATCTCATCTAATCTGGTATCGATTGGACACGGCTGGACCGAACTGACTTCCGTGGGCTTGGTAACGTCCAATCTGCCGTCTGCCATCTCCGCAAGCTTCGGCAAGTCGTCAGTGCTTACGGCTAATATTTGCTGAACAGCTACTGGCAATTGTTGCAACCAAAAAGTTTTCAAAATTTTATCATCAAAATGCTTGCCAGTTAAATCGCGCATCTCCAATAGCAAACGTGACGGGCGCTTGTCACCCAAAACTAGGCCTTGCAAAAGAGCCTTTAACCTAGAAGATTCGGAATCGGCATACTGGGATATCAACCGCTCTTTCAGGGCATCATAGCTATTTTGAGCCGGTGGAATCATTAAGATATCCGAAATGACCGAGAGCTCCTGCTGATCTAAACTAGTAATTACATAGTTAAATTTCGTCGAGTCAGCGCTAATTTTGGAGAGCAAAAATTGCGATTCGATCTGTTTGAACCATAATTCCGGGCGATTTCGCCAGAAGGAAGGCATTTTTACCGCGACTGGGTTAATTTCCATCGATTCGGGTTGAGTCTTTGACATCGTGGCACTTGCGACACACAAATCAAGAAAAGTTCAAAAAGAGCCTACCGTATGCTTGACAACATCTTCAGAAGGTGAGATGACAGCATCCGTTTTCATCGGAAACCGTAAAACCCCGGTAGCCGAAAACGCAAGTTCACGGTCGTAGCACAAACAACGTGGTCGAGAAAAGGAAACAGCAACTTGCATCTCACAAGTTCAAAAAAACAGGTCACCACTGTTACGCAGTTGGAGGGCGCGACGTCGTTCGGTAGGCTAGCTCACAAGTAGAATATAGCGATTGTTAATTATTTACATATTTTATTTACAATTTATACAACCATTATGACTTTAACGGCAGGAGCGTGTGGCAGACGTACGGAGAAGCCGAATGCAAAACAAACGACAATGATAGTCGGCTTTGACTACATAAAAATACACATGTTGCCGCACTGACATAAATAATAATAATAATAAACAGTTGAAAAAGGGTCGCTACATATCCAATATACAGGATGCATAGCAAACAGGGGTGTATGTCATTTTACTGGCGTACCGTTGAACCTAGAGGTGGGGCTTAACTTTTTTCTAACTGGAAGTTAGAAAAAGTTTCCAAATAACGTGTAGTACTCAGATGGCATTCATGTTTCAAGGGGTTGTATAAGTTATTAAAATAAAAGAAATCAACTTTTATACAGTCTCCAATGAGGAAGTTGCTGCCCTGTTTCTTCCGAAGCCAGCAAAAAAAATTCCGAGTTTTTAAGTGCAATATTCACTGAGATATTCGAATTCGAAAAATGGAGGGAAATTTGGGTGGCAAAAATAGCGTTAAATGCGGGTAAAATAGTTTTTTCCACATGTAGAGCTGTTTTTCCCAATTTTCCCACGTTTATTTAATTCCAATACCTCAGTGACTATTGCACTTAGAAACGTGGAATTCTTTTGTTGGCATCAGGAGAGACAGAGAAACTACTATATAATTGGGTTTTGGGGCACACGGAGACTGTATAAAAGTTAATTTTTATATTTTAATCACTATACAACCCCTTGCAACATGAACGACATATTTGAGTACTACACGTTATTTGGAAACTTTTTCTAATTGGAAGTACCTTTCTAGGATCAACGGTTCGCCAGTGAAATGCCATACCCCCTGTTTCCTATGCATCCTGTATATAGCTGCATAAATTAAATTATATGCGGGATAAAGATGAAATAGGGAAGTACAGTAAAACTCCTCTTAACGGACACCTCTCGAATGCGATCACCCCCTTCTTTTACGGCCAAATAATAATTTCCCATGTATAATAAAAGTATGCATTTTAACGGTCAGTCCTCTTTTGCGGATGATTTTTTTTTGTCCCGCCGGTGTCCGCAAAAGAGAACGTTTACTGCATCTGGCACCTTATGCCTTATATCCGTAGATGATATTCATTTCCCTTCATATTTTTGCCATAGTGAATTTTTGCCACTGTTTCTGTAATAAAACGAAATTTAGTTAATGATCGTCTCTTAGAATCCACGATGGAAGCTTCCGAATTTCCATGATTAATGTCTCGATTCCTCGAACTGTCGACACTGGATTCGCGGGGGGTGTTGTTTGCACACAGCTCACTTGCGCACTAATAATTCATTTCCGACACATTCCTCCCCGTGCAGTAATTCATTGCAAAGACGACTGACTCCCGGGAGAAATAATAAAAATAAGGGGGGGGGGGAGCACACACTCATACATATAATATACACAACAGCAGTAAGTACATACAAGAGAGGGTTAAATCCCGTCAGGACCATCTAAACTAACTTCCGTACAAATCGGATTACTTTTCCTCTTTATATATTCGCCTTGTTTTCACTTCGATTCTGGAGCTGCTCCTGCCGCTGTATTACGTGTATAACCGAGAGTAATTCGTGCAAATATTTGGCTCAGCATGTTTATTACGGCGCAATCGGAATGTATGAGACTTGCACGGGAATCATAAATAAGCAGAGATTGATCTCTCTAAGGATCCACCGTCACATCTCGGCAGATAAAGCTCCTGTTTTTACGTCGCCATTGGAAATGTTTCGTGCGATTGTGAAGGGATATTATTCGCTAGTTAAAAGCAAACAACCATATTGGATATTTTGATCCCGACGTGATTATTATTATTCCATGTAAGTTCACTTTTTTTTTTCTCGTGATTAGTATAATAAAACCCCCGTCTTAAAAGGTCACCTGTGTTTTACGGTCAAATAAAAATATCCTGGCAAAAAGACAATTTAAATAATGTATTTCGAACCCCTGTTTAACGTTCACCCTCAGATACGGTCACAAACATCATTTTCATCAGTCGTTCTATAGGAATAAAATCCTTGCGTGGACAAATATAGTTGCGGTTCTGGTTCAAATTACGCACACTAGATGGCCGTACGAGTACTAATAGTTTTTGAATGGTGTTCAATGAATTTATTACCCTTGCCGCATTTTACTGGTAAACCGTTGATCCTAGATGCATACTTCCATTTAGAAAAAGTATCCAAATAACGTATAGCATTCAGATATGTCGGTCATGTTGCAAGGTGTTGTATAGTTATTGAACTAAAAAGGAAAATATAACTTTTCATACGGACACCCTACCTTCGAAAACCCAATTAGAAGGTTGTTGCCCTGTCTCTATCTTGAATCGGACAAAAAACTTCCACGTTTCTAAGTGCAATATTGACTGAGATACTGAAATTCAAAAAACTGAGAAAAGTTGGGAAAGAACAGCATAAACGAGGACAAAACTCGATCATCATTTTCAACGATAAATGTTTACTGACTTTAATAGGGTGTATGGGGAAACATAAATAATTTTAATTATTACCATTACGTACCAAGCAGCCCTGAATTTTTAGACCATGCTCCATTAAAGCATCTATCTCTGAAATCCTTATGTCCCCTGTACTTTTGTCAGGGGTACTCTGATGCACAAAAATCAAGGTATCAAGAAAACAATTATTTTCCGGATATTATGCTGAAGTGAACTCGGAAAGAAAAGTCATCACATCTCCGCCGGGACTCGAAACCAGGCCCTCTTCCATACCGGGCAAGCATGCTACCATCTACACCACAGGAGACATGACCCTGCCTGCCTTATTTCGCGCACTGTGGCGTGAGGCGCTGAAGTAGAGGCATTAGTAGCCTCACTTAACTTCAGGAAAAGCATGCTTGCCCGGTATGCAAGAAGGCCTGGGTTCGAGTCCACCTCAGCATAATATCCGGAAAATAACTGTTTCCTTGATATCTCGGGCTGAGAAAAAAAATCCATCTATCTCTCTCTAAAAATGAAGGTAGTTCGGAAGATTCCAAGCTTTCATAGAAAAAATCGAACTGTTCCCCCCACCCCACACCCTCCTTAAAACTCAAACAGCCCTCTCGTTGGCCGTGGGTCCTACGTTGGGAATCACCTCTTTAGACTGACTGCTCAGTCATTTTTCTGGATGATGGTCGCGTTAATTTGACTCGACTGTGTAAAATCAATGTTATGAACCTTCACTGTAGCATACTCAATATAACGAGAACATACATAATTTTTTTTCATTTATTCATATAAAAATTTCGTTCATTTTAAAAAATATAAAACAAAAATTCCATTCATAATATAACGATATTCACAAACAAAATTTTCACAAAATCTTAAAATAAATGGGGAAAAAATTCATTTATATGCTAATTATAAATTAATATATTACGGCGCAACTAATAGCGAAGGAAATATTTTTCCTAAATTTCTTCGATGTTAGAAAATGCAATTTTTTTTAGAATATCTACACCATCTTGAAAGTTCATTCAACTTTTAATATATCTCTTGATTGCGATTCTTAGTATCCTCGGCCCTCGTTTTCTTGCTTAATTAAAAATTCTGGAAAAGCTTAGCTTCTGAGACCATCTCGGAAAAGACGTTGGTAATCCACAACGAAATGGGATGAATCTTATTCAGAAAAAAATATATAAAATTTCTTCGGAGACTTTTGTGCTTTTAAGTGTCTATGTAAGAGAACTTCTCTTAAACTTAGATTGTTGTTTTTAAACCCTTCACGTGGTGTATGTGTGCAGAACAAGAGCTTGCGAACTTGTGTTCATTTCACAGTCTAAGTTAGATGAACGTTTTGGATTCATTTGAATTCTGTTTTTCCTTCTGGTAATTAGAGGAAATTTAAGAAGAATTTTTTTTAGGAATGTCTTCATACACAGGATGGTTATAAGTAAACTGACACTACTCAGAAGTATGTAGCGTCCATTCTTATGGAGGTATTTTCATGAAACTTGGTATATAGGATGTATGGACCAGAGAGGGAAAAAGATTTGGTAAAAAAATAGTTCAGTTTTTGACCACTAGATTAAATTTTTTTCCCGTTATATTTTTCCCATCGTCAAAATAACGTATATACCAAGTTTCATAGGATTATGTCCACCACAATGGGTGCTGTATAAGTCCCAATAGTGTCAGTGTGATAAAGCTAGTGTCCAAGTGGCGCGGTGATAAGATGCTCGTCTTCCACTATGAAGGTTACCGTCCAGGTCCACGGATTTGTATCCGGGAATAGAACGTCCGAAACAAGTTCTTTACCTACTGAGACTGGGGTTACCACCGATAGATGGTGCCTACATTTCCCACTCAACTCCACTGGTTGGAAATTGCCGTACGGCGATATATGACCGGATCTGGTGTGCGGTAAAGTAGTAGTATAATTAAGCTGAGTAGGGTCAATTTAATTATACTCACACTGCTCCGACCTATGTAGCGCCCGTTGTGGTGGACGTATTTCATTGAAACTTGGTATATGCGTTGCTTGGACCCATGGGGAAAAGATAACCGCGATAAAAAAGCACCACATTTTCACCTGTTGGTCCAAAGTCGAACTATTTTTTATTTTTTATTTTCTTCTCCATGGTTCATATATCTTATATACCAAATTTCATCGAATTACCCCCGTCATAATGGGCGCTGCATACATCTGAGTAGTGTCAGTTTATTTGTAGCTGCCCTGTATCATTTAGATCATGGGTACTCAACCTCTGGCCTGCGGACCAAATGCTGCCCACCAAGAAGTTGCATCCGGCCCGCGAAAGGTGTTCTGGTAGAAAATTATGAATACGCAAAATACGGTAAAAGTCCACCTGATCATATTTCCTTCGTGTCACTTCTCTAATGCTGTCAGTATTATGTATAATAGTTTATTTGCCTTTATAATGGTTTGTCACTTTTTCAATCCTCTCAGTAATTGAAGAAACCCCGGGCAGCGCGGGGTATTATAGCTCTATATATATAAAATTGATTTTCTGTCAGTGACGCACTCAACGATGATGGAATCAGGTGCTATGATAAATAGCAGGCGTCGCTTGGGCAAATGCCTAATTTTTCCATGTGGAAATTTTAGCAATTCTGCAGAACAACATAATTTTAGGGTCCTCCGATGAGGGCTTTGCACTAGGCCTCCTCCAGAAGCGGATTTATGGTTTTGTGGTCTGTGGGCTATTCAGATTTTGCCGCCATTCACCCATTCGAGTCCAGTTTTCTTGACTACTTATTCCTTCGAATCAGCTGCCCTGGACTGTAGCCCTACTGCTACACCGTAAACATGTCTCGATGTCTGAAGATCACTCTTTCGGTCGTTCGCATGCTTCCACATCCTCTAGGTCACTGCTTTCGTCCTTCCAAGTCATTCTTTTGGTCACTCACATACTTACACACTGTTTTTGTCACTCGCAAGCTTGCACATACTCTAGGTTATTCCTCCAAGTGGTCTGGATTTTTCTTAAACGACACTACCTCGCTAAAATTCAAAACAAAGAACAGCTTTGCGAATTTCAGAAACGTGAAAGTTTTCTTCTTTGAAAGTTCTCCAGGTTCTGGGGTTTTTAAGAGTTCCGTGGCGTTTGATCACGCGGAACTCTAAAAAAAAGCTGTCACGGAACCCCAGGGTTCTGCAGAAAACTAGTTAGAAACCCGTGCACACACTACATTGGCGTTTCGTGATTATCGCGTCAAATCAGTATAGTGTATTTCGGTCTTTAGTCTGCAATACATTGGATGTGCCGATCATTATATGTTCTGATAATACGATGAAACGTTCTCTCCACTTCGGAAAATTATTGTTGGTGTTTGTCGGCGTAGTGGCGCAATCTGCTATAAACACAGGTAGATATCGTTTCTAGAGAACACGAGCGTGTGGGTTCTCATTTCTTGTGTTTCCAGCTATGTAAAGTGTGCGTATGTCAACTGTAGTGTTGATAATGATTCCTGTTCAGAAGTTATCGCCATCTATGTTTCAAAAATAAATAAATATATATATCTATTAATACAGAGGTGCACAACATTTTCATTCCTCGGGATAGATATAATACGCGGTATTTCTGCCACTCGCAGGCCAGAAACTTATATATAAAGCGTGACCATATGACCTGCATTTTACGAATTCCCCGTAATCTTGGTCGTCCAAAGATTTTGTAATAAAGTATTCCGTCTTTCACCTTTCAACAAGGCATTGTTGAATTTCCTGAAATCAAGAATTAAGATTTTTTTCGTGTTTTATAAATTATTTTATGATAATTAATTTTCATATTCTTAAATAATTATATTCATCTCACATATTTGTCAAACATGTAGGCGTAAGTTATTTTAGCGAGTTACATTTTGACATGTGATACCTATCATTTTTCACGATTAGCGGTTTTTCAGAAATTTTAGCAAACTTTGGCAATTTTACGTGTCTTTGACATTTTTTTTTTTTTTTTTTTTGCTGTAATTGAAAACTTTACTTGCCTTTGACATTTTTTTCGGCTGTAATAAGTAAATTTACTCGCTTTTGATTTTGATAATTTTTTTTTTCGGTAGTAAATGCTAACTCTCTAGTTGCCTTTGACAATTTCTTCTGCTGTAAATGGCAGCAGCTGGAAGAGAACTCGGCAACGGTATATGTCCGGCGACAGAGATCTAGCGTTCATTCACTGATAGCGTTAATGACAGCTTTACTTGCCTTTGATAAATTTTTTCGACTGTAACTGGCAACTTCGCTTTTGAAAATTTTTTCGGCTGGAAATGGCTACTTTACAATTTTCAAAATTACAATGACTTACATTTACTTGTAAATGGCCTACTTACTATTTTGTAGCCATATCACATATTTGTTTTGAAGGAAACGTGCTCAGCATTCATCACGCTGTGTATACTGATAGTCTTTTACCGGAACAGCTTCCGCGGGCCGGGTGGAATTCCCCTGGTCGGCGTCATCTGGCCCGTAGACCTGAAGTTGCATACCACTATATTATTAGATGAATTCTTTACATGTGAGTCTGTAGATGCCGAGATTTTTCTATGAATATCGATTTACGCCCAGGGAACTAGAGAGTTTCACTTTTTTTTTTTTAATTAAAAAATTCTTTTTATTATTATAAATCCTTTTTCTCTGTTAAAGATAATGATTAAAAAAAAAAATTCTTAGCTATTATGTTTTGGCTTTAGGATGGCTGGCTGGCTGGCTACCTACCTTATCTGAGATTTCTTGTTGCTGCTGCTGCTGTTGTTGTTGTTGTTAGACTTCTTCTAGTAGAGACTACAGTTTTTTAAAGCATGGCCGAATGAACGGTAAGATTAAGCCTGTCTTCAAAAACTCCGAAGTTTTAATGAAAGTAATCATATCATCATCCTCACCATAATTAGCCATCTTAGAATCCAAAAAGAAGAAGAAAAAAACAGGAATTTATAGACTCTTTTTACGTCTTTTTTTTTATCTTCTATCCTGTATATATATATATATATATATATATGCCTTTATTAGACCTTTTTTTTCCTTCTCTCTTAGACTAGACTTCAATTTTTATGTTAAGGTTCAAGATGGAAAAAAATGGGGGGAAAAAATCTAGAACTTCAACAAGGGAAAATGGTGTAATCACTGAAGTGTTATACGAAAGAAAAAAAAACGGGAAAACATTTTTTTTTCCAAGTTTTTTGTTTTTTCCCAGGAATCACCTCACATACTTGATACCGGGTATCTTGCCTCGTATTTTTTTCTGATAACTTATTTAATTTTTTTTTTTTTTTTTAGTTAAAAATTCGCATCGGTATCCAGGTTATTAGTTTCGAATAAAGAAGTTTTAGAGATCACACTCAGAGTAAAATTATACGGTCATGTGCTTTTAGTTCCTGTTGTATTAAATCAGTGGATCCCTTTTATGTTTCAAATACTCCCTGGAAATGTGTAGGTTAGCTTGTGAACCCCTGGAAGTGTGTGGGAGACTTGTACAGTCGTAGAAATGAGCAGAAAACACTTTCATATACATACCACTTGAAATTCACCAAGTGTTGTCGTCCTTAGATATGTGGAAGAGGTGTGCGTACCTTTTGAAAAATGAGTTGATATTGGTATTTCTACATAATGTGAAAGAGTTGTGCGTACCCCTAGATATGTGTAGGAGACGTTCCATTCGTATCCCTAGATATACGTAAAAGGTGTACATATTCCTTGAAATGCATAGAAGGCATTCCTATCGCTAGAACTTTAGATATGCGGAAACCGAGTGTACTTGAAATGCATCGTATCCATCGTTATGTGGAAGATTTTTATGCGTCCCTTAAAATTTGATTATTTTTGTAGCACCACGGTCATTTTCTGCACATGAGAGCTAATTAGATAGGGACCTACAATTTATTGCCGATTCCGAACGGCAGCCTTTCATATTCCCACCAAAAGGTCGGTGAGGTAACCCTCTCGGTGTGGGACTCCCTAAGGTAGCAATATTTTTTCCATGGTCATGTTGCCGTTTCTGTTGTACCCCTGTGTCAGGAAAGTTTCTGACAAAGACGAACCGGGTATCGAACTCGTGACACCTCTAAAACATCATTTGGTACTTTAGGAGAGCATATTGTCGACCTGGGCTACCGCGTCCGGTCCCTTGAAATGCACAACTGTTTGTTTCCCTAAATATGCTTAATTGGTGCGTGAACTCCTTGCAATGTGTATATAGGAAACTTTCGCATTCCTAGATGTGAAAAGGAGACGACGTTATCCCTTGAAATGCGACAAAATTTCAATTACCCAAGTTATACTGTATTACCCGAAGACAGTAGATGGCGCTGTTTACTAGTGATCTAGGTGTACATACTGTGCACGAAAAAGAAAGAAAGATTGTTTATTGATGCAATTGAGAAAATTGATAGCATTTTTCAACTTAGGCTTATAATCAATCCAATCAAGTACATATACAAGGAATCAGTTGAAATTCTATGAACAGCGGCCTCACTCCAGAATGTGGATGTCCTGTATATGGCCCAAGAACTATAATTATACAATGCACTGCAATACTACAATCGATTTTCGTAAGAAATACGTAAATATAAATAATGAATATTCTCCCCCTTCCTCTTTCCTCTCATCTAGAAGTTGAATATTACCTCATTTAAATAGTTTAATTAAAATCCTTGCAAGCTAATTTAATGCGGAGAGATCCATCCGATGGGAAATTTCTAAAATTTTCTAACACTAGAAAAGGGAGGAGGCGAAAGAGAGAGAGAGAGAGGGGGGAGAGGGATGAGGAAAATGGACAAAAGGAGAGAGAAAGTATTATAGATCTAAGAAACACACTAAGTACAATTTGCTCTCATCGTTGAAAACTTTAATAACAGAGAAATTAGCAAAATTAATTTGCTCGTTTCCGCTTTTAATTACGTTAATCGATCTGAGTATTAATTGAGGGAAAATTTCCGAATCGCTTGCTGAGCCGGCAGTTATCCATACACACACACACACGCATACACACACAATGCCAGCTCGTGAATTATTAAATAATCTACAAACGAGGAAAAGCATTCGACCGAATCAGTTAATTAAATTTGTGACCCATTAATGTTGATGGCGCTGATCAGCAAAAGCTCTGGATGTTTGAACGCAACGTTGGCCAAGTGTGTGTGTATATGAGCGTATTAAAAGGATGCGAATAAGAAGTTTTAGCGCTAATGTTCGATATAACGAGGCAGTCTCTCACAAACAGAACTTTTCCAACAAATATCTATAACTTGTTTTATATGAAACGTTCAAATTTAGCGATAAAGCGGCCATAAAGTTTTCCTGTATTATTATTAGAAATATTTTTATGTATGTGTTACCGTGAAAAAAAAAAGCGTGTATAATTCTGTTCTCTCATAAAATCCCTTGTTATTTCATGAAATAACTGTTTAAGTCAGTTAAAGTGTGTAATGAATTAATAATTCTACAATTTAACTAGGTATTCTATGAAATAAATTGCTATTCCATGGGGGGAAGCTATTCTATGGAAAAAATTGTTATTCGACGAATTAACTAATGATAGCGATGGAATGCTCCAGGGGGGCGGTAAAAGCTACGGGTATAACGTAGGATCCTATGGGTTGGATTGCGGTGGGGGGCAATGGGAGAATAAAATTTCTGAAGAAGGGGGCGATGGGACAAAAAGATTGGGAAACTATGTTACACTTAAATAAAATATAATTTAATAAACTATGTATTTTAACTATATTAAACTATGTATTTTAACTATATTAAATTATGTATTTTAACTATATTAAACTATGTATTCTAACTATATTAAATTATGTATTTTAACTATATTAAACTATGTATTCTAACTATATTAAATTATGTATTTTAACTATATTAAACTATGTATTCTAACTATATTAAATTATGTATTTTAACTATATTAAACTATGTATTTTAACTATATTAAACTATGTGCATTTAAATAAACTATGTTAAAATACACTTAAATAAAATAAGGGTACACGTAAACAATCGTTTTGTGTAATAAATTTATTGTGATTAAAAATTCAGTTTATTCAATTTAATCAGAAATTTCGCATTTATTTCGCAAAAAAAAAAAAATTCAGATCAGAAATTTTGCATTTATTCACAATAACGAATTCCAAATGAAAAGTTCACTTTCATTCACACGCACACACAAACAAAAAAACAACAACTCGAATAAATGAAACGGTTTAAATGAAAAATTTCGCATTTAAGAAAAACAATGTATCTCTATTTTCTATTAATTTAACCTTATTTTTCAAATCCTTTTTATAACATCACTTTCCGAAATTCAAAAAAGTTGCATATACAATCGAGAATACTCATAACGTAGCCGGTGGATAAAAAATAAGGTTGTGGAATCCTAAAAATTTCTCCCACATTCACAGCTATAGATTTTTATAGCTGTTATGACATACCCTGCTTAAAACGAACACTGGATATAACAAATCAATAGGATTAACTAAAAAAAATAATCGATATATAATACTGCAAAAAAAAAGAGCCTTAGAAATATATAGTCGAAAATAGTCTTTTATGGACAACATTCCTTGTATACGGGTGATATTTCAGACCTAAATTTTTTCAATAAACGCAAAAATACATGGATGGAATAGTTACACTTCTTAACCAACAGATAGCACTAAATATTATAATTGACAAACTTTATCGCCACCTGTCGATAATAAATGTAACTATTTTGGCAATAAAATTTTTGACATTTAATAAAATCCTGTCTTCCTGTGCAGAACTGTATCGTCTATGCTTTTCAAATTATGGAATTTTTACTTGTTTTTATAACTTTGTGATCTTTTTATTGGTGGTCTCAATTCAAGTTGAGACTGGTGGCTAATTCAAGTGTATTATTGATTGGTGAATTCATGAACATCAGTATAATTATTTTTTCTGAATTTTTTAATTGTACAATACCGTCAACTTGAAAAAATTAGGGGAAAATCATTAGCATAAACCCAAAAAAATCATTAACATTTAAAAAAATATGTGCATGTTGTAATAATATATATTTTATCTCGTTTTCTCTAAATAAATTTCAAAAATTTTCACATACCAATCAAAAACTATATTCATGCTATATTACGAGTATATTTCAATTATGTGAGGCATAAGCGTATTCTTTCCACGACAATCTCAATAATGCATATATGTCATTGCTACGTAATCTAATTCCAATACCTCCCTTATGACAACACGTCGGTTATTACATCTAGGGGCTATGTTATAACCGAACTCGACTGTATTTACTACACAACGTCAAAGGCGAAAAGTGCTTGTGGTTTCCCTTTCAAGCACGCTCACAAGTACTGAGCAAAATTACGACTTTCCACTTCAAAAAGTGTAAATTACCTAGATTTCGCGAAAAAGTAGTAAAAAAATCAAATTTTTCAGCATTTATTCGTCAAAGTTGGCAAATTTCGCATTTATCGCAATTATCACCAAAAACGACACCAAAACCAAACAAAGTTGCCAAATATTATTGAAATTACGGAAAAATCACAATGGCGGGAAATGGTGCATTACTGTAAATTGCAGTGGATTAAAATGTATTCCACGAAAAAAAAACGTTTATCAAGGCAAATGGGGGAAGATTAATATTCCCATATATGGTTGTAATTATCATAAAATAATTTATGAGTTGAAAAATAATTTCAATCTTTGACTTCAATAAAGAATAAAAATTCAAGTAGGCTTCGTGTGAAATACGTGAAAAACCGGGACACTTTTGCCGAAAAGTCGGGACGGACAAAAAAAAATATATATATACGTCCGGGGAAATACAGAACGTATGGTCACCCTAGTAAATACGAAATTTACTTATCCCTAACTATAAGTGACTGAAACTGAGTTTTTGAAAGGAAAAGAAAACTTTGTAACTATCGCGATTTTATTTTGAGAAATAATTTGATATTAAACACACTGTAATAAATATTAACTTTCCGAAGATCATTATCAGGTATAGAAATAAAATATTTTCTGAACTGAAGAGCTAGTGAATGTAAATGGCATTACAAAAACAATTTCAAACCTTACTAAAAAATTTTCACATTCATATTTTCGATTTTTCTTTTTAAAAATGCAGTCGAATCCCATTATAACGAACTCCAAGAGACCGGAAAAATCACTTCGTTATAAAGGAATTCCAGGTTTTTGCATCGTTCCTATGTTGAGGGATTAGAAACGTATTCGTTAAAACAAGATTTTTTCGCTATAATGCGGTGTTTGTTAAAACGGAATGCGACTGTATATATAAAATGCAATGAAAAATTAATGAAAGTGAATTTATTTTCCATCAGACGATATTTGAAAAATATTAAACTTCATTCAGTTTTTTTTTTTTACTTATTTTTATTTTCCCATTTCATAGCAAATTCTACGGAACAAATATTAGAATCATAATTGCGATTAGTTATAAAATCACATACGTAAATAGCAATTTCAATAACAAGCCGCTATCGTGTATGTAAAAACGTAGTTCGATCTTTAAATGAAAAAAAAATGGAGACGTTAAGGTTTGTCACACCATCTCGAATGAAAAAAAAATATTATTATAGCAAATATTTACTAATTAATATTTATTAAATACTATTTTATCCATCCCAGCTTCGAAATTTCTACAAAAAAAGACGCCCATGTGAAGACTATATCTTCTTATTATTCAACTTTCAAAGAATTTTTGTTAGATTGGGTCCTGTAGGCTTTGTGGAATCTTTTTATAGTATTTTATTATCACTTAAAACAATTTCTTCATGTCTGAGTGATTGATATCAGTTTCAGCAATTGATGAAGAAATAATTATGATCCCTAATGCAATAGAAATATATAAACTAAATCACTATTTTTGATTTAAAAAATGCAATTATCCGTCAAAAGTTTGAGATAATTTGCAGCGAAATTTATATTAAAACTATAAGAATGTTTATGAGTTTTTACATCGATTCATTGTTCGGGTAAAACATCATGAAAATGCTTGGAACGTTAGCACGAGAACTGCACTCAGAAAAACGCAACTACTACCGTACATAAGACTCGTAAACATTCTTCTTCGGCATTTCTAACGAATTGGTACATGCACTAAAGAGTGCTTAATACAAATACAGTAGAACATCGTTTATCCGAACATCAATTTTCCGAACAACTCGGTCAACCGAACACCTTTCCAACCTAACTCATTTTCAGTTTTCTATAGTCAATGATGCTCAACGGGTGATATTTTCTTGGAACTTGAATCCTCTTTTCTCCCTCTCTTCGCTCTATTATAAACTAATTCACTTCCAACAGTTATACATACCGTACCTGTGAGATAGATATGTATAGATATGTAAGTAGGGAGGCAGATTCGGGTACAGTGTATGTAGTTATAAACGATTGACAAGCAAACAAACGTGTGAATTGGGGAAGATTTTTTTTTCGTCTGACGAATTCATCTTAAATTCGATTTATTCCTTTGCTTCATCGAATTAGTTTCGAAATCGATTTTCCGAACTTTTCACTTTTCTGAACATCCTTTGATTCCGATGTGTTCGGATAATCGAGGTACTACTGTATTTGTGTACAAAGACCACAACCGACAAAATGCCCAACGAGGAAAAAGATGCCCATAAATATTGTGGATGTCGAATATGTATCTAAATTATACCAAAAATACAGCAAAGCCCAATAAGAACAATAAAAAAATAAATAATTATGATATGACATAAATGCATTGCCCATAAAAAATTATGATTGTCTCATCTAAGTATAGATAGCTCCTCATTAATATCCCAATATGTATTATCAATTGTGTTGGAATTCACACTGCGAATGAGTGTACAGCAGGGCTTCTCAAACTGTGCACCTTCAACCTTTGTCAGAAGAGCCGTGACCATGGCAAACGTTTTTCGAAAATATTCCTTGTTAAACAGCTCTGGGGAGCCGGTAGAGCGGATAAGCATTGAATAGGGAAAAAGGGCGCCTCGGGTGGAAAAAGGTTGATAACCCGTGGTATACCTGCTTGGGCCAAAGGTGTTTATATTTTTTCAGAGTAATGGTTGTTTCGTTTTGTACTGGTGCTGCCGTCTGTTTTTCATACCTTGAAGTGGATGCTTATAATCGTCGAGGATGCTTATTATTTCTTTTTTCATCATCAATACGTCACGGCAAATGCAGTGGTCAATGTGATAAATCGTCGATGGAATTGCTTAAATTTAAAGGAATCGTGTATAAATTTCAGTTTAGAAGGATGAATCGATCGTTGGTGCATGCGAAGAAATCCAACGTTACAAGACTGATGAAATTTTTTGTTATTTTAGAGTTTCTTGCTCTTATTTGCATTTAATTTGATTTTTATGGCAAAGAACGTGGTGTAAATACCACGTGCGGGCAAAAGTAATAAGCTGATTAAACTAAGAGTATATAAGTGATAATGTGATCTCCATATTTATCAATCTTACCAACTTCATTTGGAAATGCTGAATAATCGCCGGTAAAAATTATAAATATAGTAAATTATCAAACTTGTCAAGACGATCGGTGATTGTGCATAACAACCTGTGCGTATCTAATAGAACCGATCTATTAAATTCACAACGACAGCAGTATAGCAGATCTGCGCAGTTGCTGGAACCGCTAAAGGTAGAATTTAAAGTAGCCAAGCCAAAAGTCCTACTGCATGAAGATGAATAGCGCATCACATTCTGCTTCGTACCATACAAAAAAAAATCTAGATTAGTCTCAATGACTTCAATATTGGGAACTTCACTAAAAATATGATCATGTTATATCTCATGGAGAGAGAAGAATGTGTAATATAATTTTCTATTTTGTACACGTCCAAAATGTTGAACATTTTTTTAATGCATAATAAATCTGTTGAACTCGAAGGAAACAAAAAAAAAAGAAAACAAGATGTCTTTTAGATTGAAAAAAAAATTTTTTTTTTGAAGAAACATTTTTCTTTTCATCCCGAAATTTAATAGGTAGTAAACACGGGCAGTAAAAACTGACAGCCAAAAAGAAAACTAGTAAAAAAATATAGTTTTTAAAAAAAAATTGCTGCTGGTATAAAATATGAAATAAAGCTATCCTCGCTCTGAGAGAAAACTATCCACAAGAGCAACAAAAAAACAGCCATGAAAAAAACACTTCTTCTCTCTCTGGAAACTCGCTGGCGTCGTTGTCTCTTTTCTTCGGGTAGTTTATTCGCTTTTTATCCTAAAGGCGGAAGAAAGTTCTGCCTATTAGCGAAAGAAACTTCGCACCTATCAACCATATATCCTACAACAAGGGAAGAAAAATAAATAAAACACCAGCAGGTGACAAAAAAAAGCATATCACTGCGGACGATTTCAAAAGGTGGAAATCGACGCCCCAGAGAAATTGGAACCTACCCGAGGGACCATGCAAAAACGGAACTCTCTCAATGATCTAGATACCACTATTTCTCTTGGATACCAGTGAGAAAAAAGAATATATTTCCGTGAAATATTAATCTTCTAACTCATTTTGATCACAACATCTTACTGTTGCTCCAGCAACAGTAAAAAGTCGATATTATGAGTGCGGATTATAACGAGTGTGATTTGCATGCGATTGTCAAAAAAATCTTATGTTAGTGACACAAAAAACATCCGTTTATTCCGGCCGCTGTGGTGGTCGAGTGGTTATAGTGCCGGACTCATGATGCGAGGATCCGGGTTCGAACCCCACAGTGGTGGTCGGCTGAAGTTGGTTTTCTGTGGTTCCCAACTTCAAGGCGCAAATGCGAGCCGATCTCCCCGTTAAAAAATCTCGCCACAGAGAGCAACAGTCCTACAACGGTAAATTATTCAACCATAACACTTCACTCATAGTTAGAAAAACTGGGGGCAGGTGACAGCACTACACATAACAAGCATTACACAGAAACAAACTTTACGTCAGGTTGCACTACACGTACACGCACATTCCCGCATGTGGGGGTTCGTTGGGGGGTTCCGCGGGGGGGGGAGTAGGTAGGGCCTCCAAAAAATGGCTCGGGGATTCATGATGTTCTTAAGTCAGCCACCTCGTTGGGTAATTTGCCTGTTGTGGCGTTGTATTTGTATTTGTATTACGAGTGTATAATGATGGAGCATTCGCTATATCGTCAGCAAAATTTTCGAAAATTTCAGTTTTTCCTATGTATCTCTTGGAAACTGGAGCAAGGATGGATTGCTCTTCTGGTAGCACAACGATATGGGACGATGTAGTGTCCGATATCGTTTCATGTTGCATTCCGATATCGAACGATATAAAAATGGCATACGTTCGGCGTATTACGCAAATTATGTAAATAGTGATTACGTTCCATTTTCTTTTTTCACCTGTTAAATTGCCGGTCACGCATTTTTTGTGTGAACCCCCCTCGAAATACCGCCAAGTTGGAGCATTTGGCGATAATAGCTCCGATGCGATGCCAAAACAGAAGTGTGAAGATGATCCGAGAAGATGGTGGAAAATTCTAGAAGATCTGGTCCGCCTTTATAAGTGGCATCGCTATTCATTAACTATGAAGCGCTTGTTAAAATTGTATCGGGAAGACAAAGCGTTATTTGCAGCTCGCATGCTATCCGTAGGTCACGTTCCGTTAGGATTCTGTTTGTGAATCAATATGTATAGCTGTTCTGTGTGAATAAATCTGTGACGTCGTGCATTATGTTTCATCCTCTGCTAATGTCAAAGACTTGTGAGAGAAATTATCCGGAATAAAGTAATTTAAATAGTAACTTATTTAGAACTTTTTGGACATGCAAAAAAAAATTAAACACACATGCAATAAATATGCATGAGGTTATTAATTAAAATACACTGTGTCTCGTTTGCTAAGAAACCAAATGAATGGTATTTTTCAAAGAATGCCACATATTCCGCGACTTCACTTCTAAGCATAAAAATTTCTGTTATGAATCAATGTCCGAACATTTCCGGCCCAATTTTTTCTTTTCTTTTTGTTTTTTGGAAGTTTGTCCATCACTGGATTAGACTATTTTTATTCACTGCCAAGGATTATTTGGCAAGAACTTACTGTTTCAAGTCGTTTCAAAGTGTCTGAGAAAATCTTCCGTTCAGTAGAAAAGAGTTGATGCAAAAACGTCCTTGAGAATAAAGTGCTGTGAGCCCAAAGATCAATTTCACAAGTGGAGCCTTGTTTATTCGTTAATGTTGGAACGAAATAATAATCTGAAAAACGATTATAATGCAGATAAAGGAATAATTTTTTCTATAACTTATTACCTGACAGTGCAAAAAAACCGAAATTCGCTTATAACGAGAAGTCCGTTGTAACGGCATTTTTTTTTTCCGTGATTGCAAGCTCTTATTATAACAGACTTTCGCTGAGCTTAATTTTGCTTCGACTCCCGTGTTTAAATGTGTAATGCAAGAAAAGAACGGTGACGTTAAGAGGGATTTCTTAATGAGGAGATGATAAGAACATAAGATATAGGATAGGAAATAATAACCAAGGATCAGCATCACAAGCTTTCCATCATGAAGAACTATATTGCTAGGAGCAATTTAATCCTTTTGATACTGGATGACAAAAAAATATATATTGAGCACACATACACACTTGGAAAAAAACTGGTGACCAACAAGCTCATGTTTCACATTCCCCAATTAGATTAATTAGATTTGGCCCTCATGAGATATAACGACGAGGGCGATACACAGCCGGGAAAGAAGCGTGCTGAAAACATCATGGGCATACTCAGTATATTTAATATCAACACAAATAACCGAGCGCAACATTGTCTTTTCTTTCCTGATGATGAATATAATTTCCTGATCATATCAGTAAAGTGCTCTTGAGGTAATTTGAGATGCGCATGTTGTCACGTAATTTTTTGTTGCACGTTTGGAATGTTGTTATGAAATGGTATGATATGCTCCAGCTTATGTCCCTTTATGCCCCTATTAAGGAAAGCCAACTCTCGCATTATCGCAACAAGGTACGAGAAACTGTTTTTTGTTTTTTTTTTAACTTTAGTCACTAAGTTGCTTTGATACGGTCCAAAGTCAAAAAAATTCACAAGAGTCCAAGGTTCTACCAGCTCCAGATCATCGAGAAAGCTGTACCTGGGCTCTTTCAACATCGTTGCATCGTAGGCCAACCACTGTGCTAGTGCAGGAGACTCGTGATGACGCTTGTAAACCTAACTCAAACCAAGATCACGTAATATCACCTTTCACCATTTCATGGCCAAAATTAGCTACAAATATTAATATTATAACATTGAAGCACGTTAATCCTTGTAGAAAATTTACACGATAATTAATAACCTCTAGCATCACTTACAGCAGCGTTGAAATATCGGAAGAATTCTCAAAAGTAAGTAAAACCTTCAAACGATACATCAAGATTTCTCTTACAATACTCCATTCATCTAGGTTAATGTCCAATTTTTTTTTTCAGATATCTCAGTCCTTCTATTCCACTTTTTTTTTTCAATACATACCTATATTTTTTTCACTCCTCTTTTTCCAAAAATAGTGGAAATCAGGATGAGAGAATAGTTTCACCTTTTCTCCCGCTTTTTTTTCTCTTCTCCTACATCCATTACTTTCTTGCAGAATTGCTAAGTCTCCGTTTCCTATCACGGGAGGCACCTAAGTGAAAAAACAAAAAATAGAAATTGGGATAAGAAAAATAAGAAAGAAATCTAAAAGAGAAAAATCGCTTTTGTAGAGATACAAATTGCAGCTCCTCCAACGTATACTCTAAAGGGTCCCTCTCAGAGATTTTCAAGGCGTTAAATACTATTTTTTTTTTATATGTATTTTTTTAATCTCACTTACCTTTAGTCTATCTTTTAAAAGTTGAAAAATCCGTTTCCAGCGGATTAAGAAAACGCTTCGTGAACTCATTTTAAAAATACGGAAAAGCTCCTTCAAAACTCTTTTATTTTTATTTTTACCTACTTCAAAATAAGGTAAGAAAATAGAAAAAGAAACGAGAGAATCTTCTTCGATGCCACCAACACCAAAGATAGAGAATCCAAGAATCCATTACTACTACCACCCCTTACCTTTGATAAACATTTGAAACACGCTCGGACTTTCTAGTGTTTGTTCAATTCCTTTGCCGAAAAACTGCAAGAAAAAAGGAGAATAATAATAAAAAAAAATAAAAAAATACCCTCCAACGCTAATGGACAACGTGGTTCAGCAACTTGTACCTTGTCTGAAAGCAATCGAATATACTCGTTGAAGCTCAAGTGGTAACTAAGAATAGATGTGTGAGAAAGAAAGGGAGTCTATGAGAAGGGCTTGGAAAAAAAAAACCGAACTCTGACTGTGTCAGTGATGAATGTACACGTCTCAGTGAAGCGAGAATCTCTGAACTCTCTAACACAGTGTGTGTGTGTTTTTTTCCCGAACTTTACTCTTGAAACTTCTGCTTCCAGGAACAAAATAGGAAAGATTAAAAAAAAACACTCTAGAAAGCCAAACACTTTCAGACGTCTATGATAATACTTCTCCCGTGTAATCTTCTAAATACAACGATTTAAGATTTTTTTTTTTTTTATATATATATAATCCCATCTTAAGATTATTTTTCTCTTTTGCGTCCGATACTTTTGAGATTAAAAAGAGCTTTAAAAATGTGTTGCTTTTTTTTTTTATTTAATTAGAAATATCTACCTCAATACTCTCTGAAGGTTCTATTTTTTAAAAAAAAGAACATTTCTGGGAAATATGTATACGGCATTTTTAATATATTCTCCAGTTAATATGGTAAGACAGGCTTTCGTTAACCTGTCTTAGAATCGAAAGGATTTCCACGAAAATGTTTTAAAGGTTGCGAAATATCCGCGGGTTCAATAAAAAATAATTCAAAAATTATAACTGAAACATAATTATAACCTGAGGTGCTTTTTTTTTTTTAATTTAATTTGAATTTTAGCAGAAATAGAGATGTCTGACGATTGTGGATGAGAATGACAAACTTTCTGTATGCTCACTTGAATGGTTTGTTATGTTTTTGAAATTTTATGCATTCATGCTAGAGAGCTGTAAGTGGCTTTGATAATTGGCACCAGCTAAACAAAGATTCGACATCGGTGTTTTAAGATGAAAGCTGCCAGCTTGGGGGGATAAATAAGTGATTCTCACGTCCCGATCGTTAGCTTCGGGAACAAATAAACAGCACACAAGACCTAATCGTCATCTTGGGAGTTGAATAAACGGTTCTGACGTCCCAATCGTCATCTTGAGAGTTGAATAAACGGTTCTGACGTCCCAATCGTCATCTTGAGAGTTGAATAAACGGTTCTGACGTCCCAATCGTCATCTTGAGAGTTGAATAAACGGTTCTGACGTCCCAATCGTCAGCTTGAGGGACAAATTGACAGAGTTCTCATGAACTAACCGTCAGCTTCAGGGACAAATTGACAGGGTTCTCATAAACTAATCGTCGTTTAATGGGACAAATAAACTATTCTCATTTCCTAATCGTCAGTTTTTGGTAAAAATAAGCGTTTCTCGAGACCGAATTGTCGGTTTGGTGGTTGTAAACGGTTCTTACGTCCCAATCGTCAGCTTGGGAGATAAATAAACGGTTCTTACGTCTTAATGATCAGCTCGGTGGACAAATAAACTAATCTCACGTCCCAATCGTCAGCTTGGGAGCCGAATAAACAATTCTTACGTCTTAATAATCAACTTTAGGGAGAAATAAACGTGAATTAAATAAACGCTTCTCACATCC
Organism: Pholcus phalangioides; assembly: GCF_987345545.1. Taxonomy (NCBI): domain Eukaryota; kingdom Metazoa; phylum Arthropoda; class Arachnida; order Araneae; family Pholcidae; genus Pholcus; species Pholcus phalangioides. The sequence continues at coordinate 36,052,671 of NW_028301596.1, read as the reverse complement.
TAGTCGTCCGCTTGGGGGATAAATAAACTGTTCTCACTTCCTAATCAACTTGGAGAGAAAATAAACGGTTCTTACGTTATTGTCAACAAATTCGAAGACAAATAAACACGGTTCTTTTGTCTCAACGTCCAATTAAGGTACAACAGAACTGTGCCCTTGGGTACAGAACCTAAGAATCTTAAGCTGATTTAGACCTGTATTCGATGAAATTTATTCCAATATTAATTAAAATTATAATACATATAGCATACAACTCAATTTTCGATTGCTTCAATATCCACGGTGGGGGGGGTGGAGAAACAATTAATACTACGTAACTTTATTTAATTTATGGAAAATCCCTACAGTCGAACCTCATAAAGACAAACTCGACTAATACGAAATTTTTCTTGATGTAAATTACATACTTCTTACGTTGGGCTTAATCAATTGAATTAATCATGAAATCCTTCAAGTTAAATAATCCAATCAAATAATTATTAAATCTTCTCAGTGAAATTCAGAAAATTCAGAAATTCGATTAGAACGAAATATTTTCGATGTCACATCGATTTCTTCTTAACGAGGTTCGACTTCATGTACTCTGATATTAAATATCAGAAATATTAGTAGAACTTATCAAACTCAAGCAATAACCACTTCATGCTTAAAGAGTCAATGGACATCGACGCTCTCAAAAGCACATCTTTAACTCTCTTCGGTGAGATTATCGTAGGATTTTCAATTACCATTTATTATAAATATATACTCATTATCTTCAGGCTGAATGAACTCTTCATAGGCACTACTTCCTGATTTAAAAAAAAAACAACAAAATGAGCAAGGCTATGGAAGAGGAAAGAGTCCTTATCAGTTTCACAAATGCGTAACTAAACTAGTGTTTCGTATATTTTTAAAAACCTTCGAAGTAACGACGGCTTAGACCGGATTTTTCACATTCAGCATTTAATAGCTTTATTAACAGTAAAAACGCTTTCATTTAAAGTTATTAAGGCCTCTTTTGAAAAGGCGCCACCGAACAAAATGTGCTCTTTTTCACTCCCTTATCTCTTTTCCAGGTCTTTTTATATTAGAATAATGTGATAGTGGTAATATCGGATGTAAGCGTGGCTTTTAATTTAGTGCTTACTTTTTTTTTCTTTTGGTATAATATTCATTAAAATTTTTCCCTCTCTCTCCCCCTTTCCTCTTTTTTAAAAATAATGTTCCATTTTTATAAATACTTAGAGCGTGAATAAGGTCCTTGATTACTTTTAGCTAATTAGTAGAGCTGGGATAACGTGTATGTATCCTCTCCGCCCACTATCTCATAAAAATTAAATCGAACCCAGAAGCATTATTATTATCACCGAACAGAAGGATTTGTCTATTAAGAGCGTTTATGACACACACACACACACACACCTACGTATGGGGAAATTTTCACATGGGAGCGATTTGATGTGTGCATGAGTGAAATAGTTGTAATTTACACAGAGGATTATTTTTTATATATCTTCGTTTCTATTTTAAATACTTTCAGCATAAATGAATACGATTTCCAAAAAAAATACAGTTTTTTTTCCACGAATATATTATGTTAAACTATAAAATAGTACGATAGTGTTAAAGTATTTAAACAATACTGAGATTCATTCATACGAGGTATGAGATTATTCTCTTGAAATATCGATTTACGGGAGGGGGTGAAATGTCAGTGACACATTTTAAAAACTAATAAAAAATTAAACGATTGACATAAAAAAAGTATGGTTCTCTTTAAAATACATACCATGGCGTAGAGATTCTAGAAAAAAAATATTTCGAAATATCACTCACTGTATCTTAAAAGAAAACTTGACATAACACATAAAAAGCGATATAAATAGTGTAGATAAGTGTTATTCAACCTTATTTTCAGTTGCGGACCGATGAAAGTGGTTGAATAATTTTGCGGACCGCCGAAATGTGAGAAACAACTTAAGGACCGGTGCAAAATAAAAAACTGAGAGAAATAATATGACGACTAAAATGGCACTCTCAAAGGTTTGTAACAGCTGGATGAAACGTAGATGAATTTAGTGAAAGAGAAAAAAACTCATCTGCCCTTGCGGAAAATCGAAACCCACGTCCTCTCTCTTCCCTGGAGAGCACCCCCCAAGACCATTAGACTACAAATGCAACGAGTACCTCAATCTTTACTTAGAGCTCGTGTACACTGAACGGGACCTTATATTTACACTGTCGGGCATGATTCAGGCCACACCTCACCAATTTCAGTGCACACGAGCACTAATGAAAGAGTGAAATATTCGTTGCCTTTGTAGTCTTGGGCGCTCACACCCGGCAAGTGAGACGACGTGGGTTCGATTCCCCGCACGGACAGTTGATTTTTCGCTCTTTCCTAAATACATCTTCACATCAGCCAGCTGTTAAAAAACTCCGTATGGATAGCGGGGAGTGATACCGTCCTCAGATAAAATGACACTAACTGAAATAAAATGAGATGAAAAATAAATAAATGGAAGAAATGATTTGAGGACGAGAGCAAAAAAGTAAATAAAAAGCAGAAATATTTGTGGACCGAACCAGTCCGTGGAACAGCGGCTGAAAAACACCCGTGCTGATGGCCGATGACACAACAAATCAACAACATTTGCAAACCCCATTTTTCGAGATCCTGAGCTGTTTTGCATTTTGCCAAACTTGTTTACAGCTAGTAGCTGAGTACAATGGAACGCAATCTGAAAATATGTTCTGCAGCCCGATTAGATGTGCCTAAGTTACAAAGGATGTTCATATTCAAATGTTGTATACGTAGTTTCATGAAAAACAATTGCAATAAACATTAATAAAGCACTGTTTGTAGGTACAGCGTCATCTATGACCGAAACTTTAAACTATTTTTTTAATTCATCAAGCAAACAAACAAATTGTATATCATGATAAGTATTTTAATATAAAACACAGTTTCTAATATAACTTGGTCAAAATTTTATTGATTTTTAATATGTGTCATAGAATTTTCGCCGGGGATGAGTGGATTACTTTTTCTCACTATAGAATGTTTTTCTTTGACCTCAAAGAAATTTGCCCTGATTTAAAGGATTGTGTAAGCTTTGAGTTGGAAACATGGTGACTATGAACTTTGGGGGCTTTCATCAGAGGGCAGCACTTGACGTTGAACTTCCAATGGGTATTTAAGATGTCTCCTCTAGGAGAAAGTGCCTCCGGGGAAAGTGTGATTTATTGCACAAATTTTAGCAGTGAAATTCTGAGAAAAACTTTTATGTGAAAATGAATATATCCTGTATCATCTACGCCAAAAAAACTGGCTGAACGAAATGAATTATTTTTCACAAAAAAAATTGAAAGTTTGAAGAAAAAAATTGGAAAAATAAATGTTTGATGTGTGTGTGTGACATTTATGTTTTTAATGCATTTTTTGAGTATCAAAAATGCAAAACCATCTTGAAAATAAAATAAATGCTTGGTCTATTTCCGTCTCTTCTTCCTTTCAAATCGAATACGGAACGGGCTCCACCAGCTTTAGCCGATTTTAGCCATTGTCTTTTTGAAGGGGGGGGGGGGAACCTTGTCGGAGAAAACTTTATTATACACAATAAATTGCATATAGACTGAATCTCATGAACACAAAATATTGCAACACGAAGAAGAATTTAAAAAAATATAAAAACAATGAATGAATACAAAAACAATGCATATACACAAAAAAGCGGTGAAGAATGCAAAAATAGACAAAAGCAGTGAAGAATGCAAAAATAGAAAAAAAGCAGTGAGGAATGCAAAAATAGACAAAAGCAGTGAAGAATGCAAAAATAGAAAAAAAGTAGTGAGGAATGCAAAAACACAAAAACAATGAAGAATGCGAAACTCAAAAAACAGTGAAGAATGCAAAAACACATAAAGCAACGAAGAATGCAAAAACACAAAAAGCAACGAGCAACGTAGAATGCAAAAACACAAAAAGCAACGAGCAACGTAGAATGCAAAAACACAAAAAGCAACGAAGAATGCAAAAACACAAAAAGCAACGAAGAATGCAAAAACAAAACAATGAAAAATGCTATACACAAAAAACAGTGAAGAATGCAAAAACACAAAACGATGAAGAATGCGAAACACAAAAACAATGTGTATAAATATAACTTGCGATTGGACTAAAATACTCATCATGGGAAAGTTTTGTACAAATTTTAAGAAAGTTGTTCGGAATTTCCCTCATCATAATATATATACTATATCATAAATTCGACATAACACGTAATAAAGCAACATAAATAGTGTAGGTCACGCAATAGTTCAACGACATTCGCAAACTTTTATTTTTCAATATCCGGAATTGAGCTGTTTTACATTTTATCGTGCTTGCTTGCAGCCATGGAATGCAATCTCGAAATATGAGCTGCAGCCTGAGCTACAAAGAGTGCTCGCATCAAAATGTTGTAGTAAATCATAATAAATATTAATTATACACTGCTGTGTATTTTACTGTCTAGTTTTCAGTGATAAAACACGTTTTCTGAGTAAAACTTAGAACTATTTTTTTTTAATTTATCAAACAAAAAAAAAACTGTATGCCATGGACAAGTATTTTAGTATGTGTGTGAACAGCACTTTACGTTAAATTTTTTAATGAATTGGTGAATTTTTTAATAATATTTATAATACGTCATGGACTTCTCGCCCACCCTGTATGTCGACGTTTTTATCGGGATAAGAAATGAAAAGGACGGGCATTTTACGTTCGCTGAAATCCCAAATCCGTAAGTGACGAGGTTAAAAGCAATGGACTTATATGCATATAGTGAGTTAAAAATATCCCCAAAGTAAGTAGGACGCAAAGTGATGGATCACACCGGGAAATAAAACAAAAGCCAAAGTCATGTATATATAAATGTGTGTATGAATATATACCAGCTATACATTGAATGGAGACGTTACAGCTCTTATTTTTTGGTTGTTTTTTTTTTTTTTGCTAGCGATGTCATGCAAAAGGTGCATTAGGAGAAGAATTGATCGGCTTGATGCTTGGTTAGAAACGAATAGAAGACGAAGGAACAAGAAAAAATGGTAAAAGCTGGATTTCTTTGCTACTTACTATGAGTTTTTTTTTTTTACTATGAGACACTGAACAGGTGCGTTCTTCGAAAACAGTGTCGGTGACGACAGTCGCAAGAAACTAGTGAAACGGGTAGAGGAATTAACACAGAAAATTATACATTTCTATAAAAGTTGCCTACTACATATAAAAATAGATTCCTCAATTCATGACATTGCTTTATTACAGGGGTGCACTGCACAACCTTTTCAGTCCGCGGACCAGATATGTTGTATTTCTGCACTCGCAGGCCAAAACTTGCACAGTGAAACCTGTACGAAACGGAGAAACGGAACGTCGAGAGACTGAAATAATATCCCGTTTTAGACAGATTTCCGTTCTATAAAGGTGCAAATGAAAGCACTAATCATTGAGTAGACTATATTTTGATTCCGTTTAAGACAGGTGTCCGTCTCGTACAGAGTCCGTCTTAGACAGGTTTCACTGTATATCAAATGTATATCACCCTATCTTATGGGATAATATATATATATATATTCCCCCCCCCCCGTTATCCCTTTTTTCTTTATTTTCAACGAGGCTAAGATGAATTTTTGAAACCAAGAATTTTAAGATTATTTTCATGATTTATAAATTATTTTATCATAATTATGACGCTAATTATCATAATTAATTATAGCCATATAAATATATTCATTTCACATATATGTCGAACATACGTTTTTTTCTGCGGAACCTATCATTTCCCACGAATGGCGATATTTTATCAGCAATTTTAGCTCTAGCTCAAAACTTTACTTAACTTTGACAGTATTCTTTTCCGCTGTAATTGACAACTTTGTTCAGTGTGTCTCTGGTGTATTAATTAGCGCACTTGCCCGGTATGCAAGGGAAGCCGGGTTCGATTCCCGGAAGAGACAAATCGCTTTTCTTTCCAAACATTCATTTCGGCATAACATCCAGAAAATTCAATTTCTCATCTTTACTCACCTTTGACAATTGTTTTCGGCTGTAATTCGCTACTTTCTAACTATTAAAACTACAATTATTTAAACTTACAATTGCTTGGTGATACCTGTATTTTTATGAAAGAAATATGACAGCCCATGTATTTATCTCAGGATGTGTATATTGATAGCTTGTATTGGAACAACTTTCGCGGACCGGATGGAACCCCTTCGACAGGCCGCATCAGCCCCCACGGGCCGGAGACTGTGCACCCCTCTGCTTCATTATTTCAAAAATATAAATTCAACTTATATACTGTAAATGATTTAATTCATCGACCTAAAATTTGGATCCAAATGCCTATTAAATAAAAATAGCTCTCCGTGATAGTTTAATTTACAAGGTATAGCAATTTTTGTTGTCTTTTTTCAAAATTTGATAATCAATTCACATGTTTGTTTATCTTTTTCACATATCGTCTGTAAATTGTTGGAATTTTTTTTCTAACTATGTAGGTGAAATTGTAATTAATTTTTTGTTCTGTTTGTTGAATTTTGTGTGGAGCCTGAGAGCATTTGAATCTGGATATTGTTTTGTGATTTACCTTATTAGAAATTAATTTTTATAATTTGCGTATTCTACGATTTTATGAAAATTTAAAAGAATCAATGGATCAATGGGGTTTTGGGTTGGCCTGCAAACCTCAAAACACTTAAAAAAATACAAAATATTCTCAAAAAAGGTGTTTTGCGGACTTTTTTTTTCCAGGGCATGGTAACTTAGTTTCAGTATAGGCCTACTGACACTACTCAGACCTATGTAGCGCCCGTGCTGGTGGACGTATTCCATTGAAACTTGGTATATACGTTATATGGACCCTGGGAAAAAAAAGGAAATTCAATTAAAAAAACGCCACTTATTCACCTGGTGGTAAAAAAGTGAATTATGTTTTATTGTGCATAAATCTCTCTCTCATGGTCCCATTCAGATATCCTGTAAATGTTGCTGTATTCGAATCAGTATTTTTTGAACACTCAGAGTACCGGAAACTTTAATTATAATTACCCTGTATTTGCAATGAAAATTCTGAACATGTTTTTTAGGACATAATCCGCAGGAAAATACGATATATTCGTGAAAATACGTGTGGTAAATACGGTACTCGTGAGTAAAATATATATGAAAATGAACTTTTCTACTTTTCCCGAATTTTCAAACTATTGCACTTGCAAATTTATTCATTATTATTATTTTATTTTATTTATATACTTTTATTTTTTTGCATTTTCAGCATTAAATACGATAGTGTCTTTTTATCGGGTTTTTAGGAGCAATTTAATAGATAAATAACATACAAAAGCAGAAAATATACATTTAATATGTATATAGTTCACACCACAAGTTCCTTGACAAGAAATCGATCCATATTTATGAAGGTGAACCACCAAAGATTATGAGAGATTCCATTATTCAATTTAGCCATCACTGATTCCAAATCTTTTCTGTCTTCTTCCCACTGGCTTCGTGTTACATGTCACGCAACAAAATATATGTTACACACATATATATAGGAGTATGTATCAGAAAATATGCTCACAAAGAATGTCACTGTGTATTTCTTTTTTTTTTCAAAGGAATCCCCTTTGTTCTGACATTTCGCACGAGCCTATCGAAGTGCGAGAGAAGGATATATACTGCCACTATCTCACCTACCCTTTTCAGCTGAATTGCTGTATGCTGGACATTGAGCCTCTCCCCCCCCCCCCTTACCTACCACATACTAAATCTATCCGCATCATCCCAAGAATGTGAGGAACGCTGTCACATGACTTCTATTCCCAAATCCCGCTCGGAATTTCCGATCACGGAAATCACAATTAGGCAAAAGAGACAGCAAAGTATAAGGGGGAAAATAATGTAAAAAAAAAGAAAATGGAGGGAATCCGGATACCTCCTGTAAGTCACATTTATGACATATCCTCACGCGAGGGGGAAAAAAAAGTGACATGCGATATTACGCATGTGGACGATGGCGTGCCACTCGGATGACATATAGCACTTCTTTGATGCACGAATGGGCGATGAAATAAAAATAGAGACACGCGCTGACCGATGTCCTGGAAGTTAACGATGGGTTCGATGAATTCGAACATATCTATTACGGACTTAGGTATTTTTATGCGTTGACCCATGATGTTGCGCAATGAGTTATAAGTAACTTATCGTGACTTTATGAAACGTTTCATTAAGAAATAGTTATACTCAGTCTTCATCAAAAGAAATTAGTTTTTGACAGCAAAACGAAAATATATACAGGGTGTCCTGCAAGTGTTAGCACGGCCATTATCTCATCAAGTGTCCGTCTTAGAGACATGATTCCAGCTTAAAAAATACTCAACAGGCGTTCAAAAATTGCCCCGTACCAGTTTTTGAAGTGAAAATGCAGTGTAGCAAAATAAAACAATATAAATATTTAAACGGTCTCCTCTTGTCCTGTAATTTGTTAGTTGTTGACGTGTCTCTCCTAATGCCAACAAAAAAATATTCGAAGTTTCTGAAGAAGGTCATCTCCCCTATAGCCATTGGATATAGCAGGCATGCGCATGCGCAATCTTTAACCCTTTTCGTAGTATACCCAATGGCTATAGGTAAGATGACCTTGTTCAGTTACGTCACGAGCTTCGCGCGGAAGCCTTCTGTTATAGATGGCGTTGGTTCGATTCTCCGCAAAGAGAACAGTTGAATTTTATCTCTTTTCTAAATATATTTTCGCATCGGCCAGCTGTTAAAAAGAAAACCTTGGTATACAAAATTATTCGTAACGTATTGAATCATCAAGAAATGTAAGAAAAAAGTCTCAGTTATCGTACCAGCATGTTAATACATAGTTGATATTAAAATTTTCTAATCAAAACTAAAATTTCCCGTTCAAAAAAAAAATCAATGTTTTCATAAACTTTGACGTTGAATCCGTGTATATTTCTCCCATATATATTCGACACACTTATTTTCTATGTATATCCTCGTGTTAATTAGAAGTAATCAAATCGCGTCGAATCATCCACGCAAACCAACCTATCAGTAAAAAATAAATAAATATAAGTAAATTAATAAATATTTTGAAAAAAAAAAACATTTTTTTTTTTTTAAATAGGAGCCTTTAACTAACAGATCTCTCTTCCAATTAGTAAATCCGTAGGGGGAAAAAATCAAGCTTTCACGTAAAAGGTAGGAAAAAAAATCTAAAAAAAAAGCCAAATTTATGTCTGCATGTTTCTTAATTACTTCACTACGTACGTGGGAAAACTGATCACTGGAAATTTATGGAAAGAAACAGGAAAGAAAAATATACTTTTATCTGACATTTTAAGAAAAATATACACATATATGCATTGGAAATCGCGTGGAATATTCCCCCTCAAAAAATTTTTAAAAAATATATTAAATATATTTAAAAATAATAATAATAATAATAATAATTCTCCTTCGAGCAAAGTACCACATTTACCACGACTACGATCATCATCATCATCATCATTTAATTATAAATATTTTCATTTTTTTGCAAGTAAAAAGGATGCGCCTGACAAGGTGTGAAAGTAAATGACGCTAAGCGAGAGGAGAATTTTAAGTTTTTTTTTTTACCCCCTTTTTAAAGAAATATAAATAATAATAAGAAATTGTTATAAATATATGGCACTAAAAGCTTCGGGTGTCATTATCACTCAGTAACTTAGAAATGCGGCAAAAAATAAATAAAAATTTAAAAATAATAAATTCTTAACGTCCGTTAAAGTTTATATTCTCATATTTCTAACCTTGAGGCAAGTGTCATCACGTCTTAAACGTAGCTACTAGCGTTAACGTGTTTTTTAGTACGTAAATTTTATTTCATTTATTTTTTTTAAATTTTAATAATATACGCGTATATATATATTATGTTATCACGTCGTGAAGAATACACGGGCTTCACTCGCCGTGTCTTATGACATACTTTAGTTAAAATCCAAAAAAAAAAAAAAATTCTAAATTTTTTTTTTTCAGGAAGGAGGTAAATTAAAAATGCAAGAACCGTGAAGGAGTTAAATTAGAAATAATAATAATGCCTCGGGTGTTTAACCACAATCTTCGTTCCTGCCCAAAAAAAAAGTATTCTCATTATTATTTCTTTTTTTTCATTATTATTACTCCGTAGATGACAAATTTATAATAATTTTTTTTTCCCTCGGTAATTTACAATTTTTCTCTTGATAAAATATTATACTTTATTTTTTTCCTCGACGTTGTAGTTAAAATAAAAATTATGTTTTCCTGTAATGTTGTTTTTTGATAAATATTTATTGAGTTTTCTATTATGGAAGTAATTTGTTCCATTGTAGAATTGATTTAGATGTCAATTTGTTTCCAAAAAATTTCGATTTTCTTTGGAATTATTTCAGCATTCATCCATGTGAGTTTGTTTAAATGTTAACTCATTTACTGCATTTTCAGAATATTTTTGAAATAACAAAATACACTTGAACATATATCCCTTTCAGACCCTACTATCACAAATGTATGGGTTGTTTTTTCTGACTTTAGAATTTAGTGGTTTTTTTTTAACCTCAGGGAGTTAAGCTCTGAATTACAGGGTTGTGTAACCTTTCGTTCTTTAGTTGGAAATACGGTGAATATGAGCTCTGGAGACTTTCATCAGAAGGCAGTACTCAAACTTATACTTTCAGGATGGTTTTTTAAGATCACTTTCAGGAGAAAGTGCATCCGGAAAAAGCGTGATTTCTTGCATAAAATTTAGCATTAAAATTTTGATAAAAATTGTATGTGAAGATGAATATACCCTGCACTGTCTTGGCTGAAAAGATTTGAATGAGGTGATTTATTTTTTTTCGCTTATGAAGATCACGAGGGGACTCGTGCCCCCCTATGCCTCCTCCCCCTGTTACGTCTCTGATCCCACCTATATGCGTTAGGATTCAGAGGGGCAGAGCTGATGACGAAATTTTACTGACAAGAGAGGTGGGGGTCAAAAATGGCTAAAAATTTGCTTACGTAATACTTGAACGGCCCCTAAGGAGAAATAACTTCAGAATTAATGAATAATTTTGGAATTATTGAAAGAAATAATTTCAAAATTGTTGAATAATTTTGGGAATTATTGAAAGAAATAACTTCATTGAAAATAATTTCATTGAAAATAATTTCATTGAAAATAATTGAAAATAATTTCATTGAAAATAATTGAAAATAATTTCATTGAAAATAATTGAAAATAATTTCATTGAAAATAATTGAAAATAATTTCATTGAAAATAATTGAAAATAATTTCATTGAAAATAATTGAAAATAATTTCATTGAAAATAATTGAAAATAATTTCATTGAAAATAATTGAAAATAATTTCATTGAAAATAATTGAAAATAATTGAAAATAATTTCATTGAAAATAATTGAAAATAATTGAAAATAATTTCATTGAAAATAATTGAAAATAATTGAAAATAATTGAAAATAATTGAAAATAATTTCATTGAAAATAATTGAAAATAATTTCATTGAAAATAATTGAAAATAATTTCATTGAAAATAATTGAAAATAATTTCGGCATTGTTGAAAGAAATAATTTCAGAATTAGTGAGCGAAAAGTGTTTCGCGCAATTCAAGGAAATCCATAGTTAATGAAATATATTTCTAGCGTTATTAAAAGAAATATTTCCAGAACTAAACGAAGTTTCATATTTTTTTAATGAAAAAATAATTTTAGAACTGATGTAAAGTTTCATATTAAAAACAAAAAAATTCAGAAATGATGTAAATATTCATATATACAGTATATATATTTAATACAAAAAATATATATTTCAGAATAAACGAAAATTCAATTTTGATTTAAAATAATAATCATAAAATAAACAAAATTCGCAAATAATGTAGAGAGCTTTTCCTCAAAGCCCAAGGCCCCATTGAGCCAACCTGTTAAGAAGCCACTAGGTGAATCTAAATATCCCAGTACGACATGGCCTTCGGGCTTAATGGAAATAAGCCTCTTTTGGCCCGTAGTATCTTGAAAGTCGGAGCCCCTCGGTATATATATAATACAATTAAAATCATTTTTCACGGCTTATATCCATATCTCATTACATTAACCATATATAACTTCAGATATTGTAGAATTATAAACGAATTATATTTACGTCAGTGAAATTCCGAAAATTCTTACTGATTCAATTACAGTATCTTGAAGGTAATGGAAAACTGTTTTGAAGCTAATAATAACGATCAAATATTCTTTGATATATGCTTACGATATTTTCATTTATATCCATTGTATGCTCCACGAGATCTGAATTCGAGGGTATAAACCTCAATTATATTTCACAATATCAAGATATTAAATTCATTAAAAATGATAAAATTCTTATGGAATTGTATTATGTATTTCCTCAATCTGGAAATGATTAATTTCTAAAGTGTTGCCCGAAGGTACTTAAATAATTAATACCATTCTCATGATCGCACGGAAGAAATAACTTCTTATATCATGCACTCATAATCCAAGGAGAGAAATGCATTTATTTTCAGCATACTTTGCAGAAATGCAATGAAAGAAATTTTAATTACGTTATAATCATTCATCGCATAATCTGCCGCTTATTATTTCAATTAATTCTTTTGCACACGATACTGCGATCTTTAATAATTGAAAATAATTCTGCATAAAGGCAATGCTGTACCTGCAAAAAAAGAGAAGAAATTATGATTCAGCAAAAAACTTTTCTTATTTGACATGAATAAAAACGAATTTCCTTCAGGGGAAGGAGAGAAGAAAAGAGAATTAATTATTATTTTTCACTCTGAATTTTCTAGTGGAAATTTCTCGGCACCGGTAATTAATTAATTCATTACATAATTAAGAGTTTACCTACTAGAGAATTTCAGAAATTTTCTTCAATTTCGCAGAATCGAAACTAATTCCGCTCGGATAAGTAAATGCAATGAAACTACTTACTAAATTATAAATGACGGTTCTTGTTAGGAAGCTCTAGGCATCACATTGTGTCCACGCGATATTTTTATGCATTCTCATTATACGAATTTATTTCTTATGTGGTATACATGTTACGGTAAATGCGGTTATTGTACGTAATGACTTACTTACACGCTAACTCCGGTCATAATATTTTATAGCGCCGTACGGAAACTTCCAACCAGCGAAGTTGGGTGGGAAATGAAGACGCCATCTATTGGTAGTTGCCCCAAGTTCGGTAGATAAAGAACTCTTTTCTAATATTCTCTCCCAGATTCGAACCCGCAGATCTTGACGGTAACCTTCACAGTGGAAGACTAGCATCTTACCACTGTGCCACTCAGGCGCTATTTCCAATCGAATCCCGTTATAACAAACTCCAAGAAACCTGAGAAATCGCTTCATTATAACGAAATTTCGGTATAAATGAATTCCTGGTTTTTATATTGTTCCTATATAAACTTATCTGGGGGATTAGATAAGTGTTCGTTAGAAAGAGATTTTTTCGCTATAACGGTATTCGTTGAACCGGGATTCGCCTGTACAAGTAATAACTGGTTATTATGCATAATCACTGAGCATTTTGGTAAATTTGATAAATTTACCTAAATTTATCACTTCTGCCTGCGATTATGCATAGTACCCACACAAGCGTCGTTGATAAATTTAATAAGTGCAAAAAAAAATTATCACCTTTACCGGTTATAATGTATAATAACCCAAGCGTTGCGTCCTTGGTAAGTATGATAATTAGTACAATATGATATACTATACATGATCTTGTTTTTATTATTTTTGTCACCACGATCATTTTCTGCACACGAAGGCTAATTAGACTGCGACCTACAATTTATTGTCGATTCCGAACGGCAGCCTTTCTTTTTATACTCACCGAGAGGTTGGTGAGTATAAACCCCTCGGTGTGGGACTCCCTGCGGTAGTAATCTTTTTCTGTGGTCATGCCACCGTTTCTTTTGCAACCCCGCGTCAGGAAAGTTTTCTGATAATGGCGAACCGGATATCGAACTCGCGACACCTCTAAACATCCTTCGGCACTTTAGGCGAGTATCTTATCAGCCTGGGCTACCACGCCCTACTATACATAATAATTCATGCATGTATTGTATCATTATATGGGGGTACGATCGTAAAATTTGTTATCATTGTATCGGGGTCCAACTGTATTTATCACACATACTAGATTCATTTGGAATTTTTTCATATTTATTTTATCCACCAAATACACTTGGGTATTATGCATAATCACAGATAAAGGCGATAAATTTCAAATATATATAAAATTTACCAACGTCGCATGGGTATTATGCGTCCTATTTCCCCCACCCTCTTTTTGAGAAACACTTTCTTACTTAATGTCGTTATCAGTCCATGGTATTCGCTGTGAGTCCTGTACGCGTGGAGCTGCTTTTTTCCCAATGGCCTTCCTATAGTGAAGGCAAATGTACCCGACGCAAAAAATCTTTTTCTTCTGTTCCTGATCAGTTTCTTTCCGTTGACCAGATTCAACATTTGATCGTGAAATGCATTAGGCTAGTGGTTCTCAACCGGGGGCCATATGGCCCCCTTAGTGGTACTGGGATATTTCAAGGGGGCCACGGAAGAAAATTTAGCAAGGGACCATGACAGGTGTATTGGAGGGCTGCAGAGAGCTGAGAAGGAAAATTAAAGTGTGAAGAAATAAGGATTTTATATTAGTGACTATATACACTTACAGAATCCAACAAAGCCAGGGCCGTCTCAGGGCATGGACCCATCCGGGCCTCACCGCGTACATTTTGGAGTAGGTTTCCTAAGGATGGGGGTTTTCGCAGGCCCCTAGCTAGATTCTTCACAGACAGGGTTCTGTGAAAAAGCTAGCCTCTATATTAAATTTATAGTGTGAAAAACAAAATATGATGAAAACCATATCAGGTCCCGGGCTGCAGCTCTGTCAATCCCACTCTTGTGAGGGGTCATGCCGGGGGGTCTCGTGTCCATAAGTGACCCCACCTTATGATATTTTGTATAGTACAATAAATTTAGGAAATATGTAGGCTGTTCATTTCCGGCTAAGTATGGGACCACTATAGCATCACTTTGCCTAGGAGAACCAATGGTGTTGAGACGGTGCTGAATAGAACTCGGATTAGAGGGGAGCTCAATAAATTCTAGGCCAGTGGTGTGGAGGCCAATCTTATTTGCAAAGTTTTCATTCAGTATAAATTCACTGAAAAACTTGAAAAATCAATTCAATACGTATAAAGGATCTTGCTTCTAGATGAAGGTCGAAGACTGGGTAAGACGGGGGGGGGGGGGGGGCCCACGAGAAAAAAATGTGCTTCAAAGGGGGCCACTGGAAAAAAAAAGATTAAGAAACGCTGCATTAGACCATAGTTTTCCCAACCTTTTTTGTCCCATAGCCCCCTTCTTCAGAAATTTTTCTCCCATCGCCCCCCCCCCAACGCAATCTAACCCATAGGATCCTATGTTATACCTAGAGCCCGGATTATATGCAAATACATATGCACATATGCATTTGCATATTTTGGCCTTTTTTAGCATTAATGCATATAAATGCATGAAGTCAAAGAATTTTTAGTATAAGTGCATATTTTTGAAGATTTATTTAAGCTCACTCAATTTTCTTATAATATTTTAAACAAATATTGTTCATAATATTTTCATAACATCGGATTTTTTTCCCGCAGGTGAAATTTAGTGAAATAATACATATTTATAAAGTATTTTACGAATATTAACCATTTTATTGTAAGGCTATTTCTAGAGATATGTCAAAAGTGTTAAATTTTTTTTTAAGAATAGTGTAAAAATTCTTTTGTTAATGCTATTTGCGTTACTGAGCAGCTACAACAACTATACACACACACACACACACACATATATATTGTACAAATATGCACTAAAAGATAGAAAAGATGCATTTTAAAAATACATCTGCACATCTGCTTTTTTTTGCATGTTGATTTTTTAATGCATATTTTCTCATGGCCGTAACTAGGCAAGCAGGGCAGCACTGCTCCATGGGCCACGAGACGAAAGGAGGTGGGGACATCGCAAAAATTTATACTCGTTTTGCATAATAATAACTCTTTCAAGAGGGGGGCCAAAGGAAAAGTCTGCCCCGAGGCCACGAGAGGGCACACTACGGACCTGGGCCATTCAAGTATTACGTCTGCATCGTTGTGGGTCGGATTTGCTTGCTTTTAATGACGGAGGGGGGGAAGGGGTTTTTTGACTGATGATTACGTCATCAACCACCCTTTTTAAAAATATGAAATATTCTTAATGGCAGCTTTACTAACAATGCGAAAAACGAGAAAATCTTTTCTTTGTTTGTGGACGTCTGAACTAGCATCCCCCCCCCCCCCAATTGATGAGTCCTCACAAAAATATCTCTTTTAGTGTACCTCTCAGACCTCAACAGACGCTCCCCCCCCCCTTCAATGCCCTGTCTCAGTTATAGGTGGGGGGGCCCGCTAAACGGTTTTGTGTCCACTCAGTGCGTCACATTCGTGGTCTTTAAGTAATTTGCTCGACGGCTGGACTCCCGTATATAAGCGGATACATGCTTATATACGGGAGGGGTGGAGTGAGGGGATTCATCGGGCTATGCATGATGATTGGGGTGGGGGTATTGTCTACTTTCACCGTGCTTGTATATGCATTTTCTCGAAAGGCAATCCCAATCAGATGCGTATACAGGATCGAGGGGTCCCAAAAGGCTTTGGTCGTAATGAATGTCTTAAAGAGAAATTTTGAGTTCTTATCCTTCGAACAGCATTTTGGGTTAACAGAAATTTATTATAATAACATAAAAAGGTAGCTCCTTCCTAAATCTTAGTTTTTCTTGCATTAAAAATTAATTTCTCATCGTTTGGGGGGGGGCGCAACCCCGTATGTCTCTGATCCCAATATGCGTTAGGAGGTGGGCAGCAGAGCTGACAAAATTTCGCTATCAAAACGCTAAAAATCTGCTGACGTAATACTTCAATGCACCCCCCCCCCATGAAGAAAAGAAGAACATTTTTTCCGTTTTACGAACGTCCCGTAGGATGTATGGTCACCGTACTTGCAAACGGGACTTTTTTTTTTCGGACATGGTTGTCATACGGTTATTGTTATCTCAAACTTTGAGTCCCCATGTGATCACATTCAGCGGCGTGGACACTGTAATGGCACATCATTCGTGTTGAACAAGTAGGGAATATTTAACATCTCTAGCAGTGTCATATACATCGATGACAAAATAAGACTTGAAATGGTTGTTCTGGAAATTTTCGGACATTATATACTATGATCGCATGCTTATTACTACTACTGAACCGCGCACATTTTGCACCTCGACACATTCCTCTACGGAATTTCTAACAAATTAGCACATGCCGGAATGTGTGTTTTGCGTGAGTGTGTGACCCTAACGTATTTATGTTGTCGTGCGCTTCTTTCACGTTAGTGTGCTGCCTTCTGTCTTAAATTTCCTAAACTAACGATGGAATTAATTGAACTTTTTATGTTTTGTCAGTATCGTGTTGTAGGTCTGCCTGCTCTCTGCGGAGATACTTTTTCAAATGGGGGAACAGCTCGCATTCGCGCTTCGAAGCTGGAAAACAAACTTCCACCGATCACCACTGCACCGCCAATGGGGTTTCAACCTGGACGAGAGCCCAGCACGATGCCCACACGACCGCACAGTGGCCACATCACTCGATTACAAAAAATTAGTTGACGAGCAGCAGAACTAATTTTTTTTCTTTTTAGATTACTTCCCCATCTCTTTACGAAAGACGTTTCTAAAGCGGGATGGAGCTTTTTGTTAGATGTTTACGGCTATAAATACTATAAACATTAATGTCAGGGTTGCACAACTTTTTCAGTCCGCGGGCCGGATATGCGGTATTTCTGGCGGTCGCAAAGACTTGTGTATGCAATACAGCATGACCATATGACCCGTAATTTATGGGACACTCCAGCAATTTTGGCAGTCAAAATATTTTTATGAAATGTCCCGTTTTTTCCCTTATTTTCAACGAGGCTTGGTTGAATTTTTTTTTTATTTAAAAGCTAAGATTATTTTTGTTTCATAAATTATAATATGCTAAATATGATTGTATCATAATTGATTATACTCATATATATAAAGGTATATGTTCAATTCACATTTGTCAAACATACATTTTTGGGAGAGGGGGGTTTCGGTGATTTACTCGTTTTTGACAATTTTTAGATATAATTGACACCTTTCTTGCATTTGAAATTATTCTGGCTGTAATTGTCAGCTTCATTTGCCTTTGACAAACTAATGCTATTAATTTTAAAATGCTAAATTATTTTTTAGCAATAATTAGCGATATCCCTTATTAATACCGATTTCCCGTAATTTTATGAATATGGTCAACCCATGTATTTATCACGTTGCGTTACAGGATGGAACCCCTTGGCGGGCTGGAGGATGTGTTCCAACGTTGTGTTATAGATCCTGGTATTTCTGTGGATTATGGAATTCAAAAACCATGAAAACAACGTTCACCTAAAAAGCATAAGTCAACACTCAACCATTTGTTAACGAACCTCGTCCAAAACCTATCTAATATCAAGAACCCTTCGCTGCTCGAGCATATGTTCAGTGTGGATACAGGAATAGGTACCAATAAATACTGTATATGTACACACAGAAGCCATAAAATCATGTTTGAATTCACGCAGCTGGAATCTCGATGCATTATGCACCGAAGAACTTTGTTATTCTGTAGACTGCAGAATCCCATCTTGTATACGTATGTATTTATGTGGCATATGATATACGAGCATTGCATTGGAGAGAGAGAGAAATCGGAGTCGAAATTTCAATCTCTCCTTGGGATTCTGCCAAGTATTTTCATAGGGTACGTTCAGAGAAAGTTCCCGAGTACTACTCAAGAGTACATACTCATATTTTCCATGTACCTCGAGAAATCTTCTTCCGGACTGTAAACTTTCGGAGTTCCACCTTTCGGAAATATACGTGGAAGTTTTAAAGATTCAAAGTTTGGACATGTGAAATTTTGCTCTCTTTGGACACCGAGAGAGAGAGTCATCCATATTTACTATCCCTGCAAGGCAATCAACTGAAACAAACTGTCCTGGATAGTTTCTCCCTCTCTCTCTCTCTCTCTCCTTCGAATGCGAGTATGAAGGAGGGTCACCGAGTTGACTGATCGCTAGTGTCTAAAAGGAGGCCACTACACTCGACTAATAAAAGCGAGCTTATGCCGAAAAGCTCTAATCTTCGCGAACCTCACGTACCAGCTAATATGTCAGCCATTCCGCTCGCCGTTGCAATAACACGGGGCTGCTTTGGAGGAAGGATTAGTGTTCCGGTGATGGGAAGAGTCTTTACATACAGCGTCGTTGAGGATGAGAAGCGTAGTTACCACGAATGTGTCTTTACCACCCTCGCTCACCCCCCCCCCCGCCGCCTTCCTTGCATAACATATATAACTACTCGCTTTCCACGTCTCTGTCTTTATTTGGGAAGATGGCTGAGGTCTTAAGAGTTTATTCGTGATGAAGTTTGGATGACAGTTTTTGAAGTTTATTCTCGCCTCTAGATGAATGGCTTCCATTCCACAATTATAACATTAGAATTTTCTATCACTTCTAAAAAAAGTAATTCACCGCTGGAAAAAAATTTTATCTTAAGCAGCACCAGGGAATGTCTTAAACTTATTACTATGCAAATTGAAATTCCAGATTTCAGGAAATATTCATGCGTTACTGAATTTAACAAAACAAAAAAAAATAGAATATATTCTCAGAAATATCATTGAAAAAACGATTCCTGCGTATAATCTGCAGATTCCAATAAAAATTGTTTTATAACTTTTTTAAGATTTTCCGTTAATAATTCAAATTAAAATTCGAGAAAATCTCTGATAACAAACTTATCCGGCTCTAAGCTGTCTGCAGCCGTAAATATTCATTGTAAAGAAATTTCATTGAAATTTCAATGAAAATTTCGATTCATTAAAATTCATTGAAAAATTATTCCTGCGTATAATGCGCAGATTTCAATTAAAAATCGAAAAATATTCATCTTTTTTATGTTTTTCTGTTCATAATTCACATCAAAATTCGGCAAAACCTCTGATAACGAACTTATCCGGTTCTAAGCTGTTGCTGGAAGGCTATGAAGCTTTGGGAAAATTTTTCAGTGCCCTTTCAAAGGCCAAAAATCACTGCAATGCTTTTATCGTAGAAAAAACAACAACATTAATTGAAGAAATTTTTTTTTAAAAATTAGAATTGCGGAAATTTTCGTTAAAAGAGAGCACTGGAGAAATTTTCATTAAAAAAAATTTACTGCAGGAAAATTTCGTTAAAAAAAAAAAAAACCATTTTCATGAAAAAAAAAACCCCATTATTTTCATTACAAAAAATGCAGAAATTTTAGTTGAAAAAGCATTGCAGAAACTCGTGAAAAAAATTAGCATAATTTTTGCGAAAAAGAATTATTGCAGAAACTTTTGATATTTTTTTTGCAAAAACGTTTTTTCCACCATCGCTCCAGTAAATATTTCCCAAAATTCCATGGAAATTGGAATTTTAATGAATATTCACGTTTTCAGATAACTCAGAACATGGCGAATCCATATATAGACACACGGTATATACATGAATAAATATTCTTCAAACATTTTTTATTCGATTTTTATTAAACCGTAAGCATTTTAAGCCCATCAACGAAAATTCTGGTATAAATATACAAATACAAATACAACGCCACAACAGGCAAAATGCCCAACGAGGTGGCTGAGAAAATTCACTTAAAAAACCAAACTAAAATTTATTCCCAAATTATTTCTGCATACAATTATCATTAGAATCAGCATTTTATAAAAAATTAAAAATTTAAAAAAACTCAGGAAATTGCCTAAATGGGTATTGGCGATAATATAATAATGCGTCAACACCAACTTCGTAATTGAAGTTCTGAAGTTCGTGTTGTAACAATTACCGAAAAACAATCGGATAATTAAATTCCAGCACGAAAACTAAAAATAAAAGTCTCAATCAATTATCCCTCACTCCCACCTCCACCAAGAAAGATAATGGGAACCATAGTTTCTTTAGACAATCGTCACACCATTTGCTGTGCATCCATTTCCCCCACGAAAGTAATTTGTTCCGTTCTAATATGGCTGCCTTAGTAATTTCCGCTTTTTCGTATTCCTCTTCCCTTTCTCTTGTATTTGCCCTTAACATGAATACGAGTAAGGGTGGTGAAAACTTTAAAAGGAGGAGAAATAAAAAAAACGAGAAAATCAAGAGAAGTAACTAATTTCCTGTATAAAATAGGCTTCTCTAGAATAACCTGCCTGTTTTGAATTTATACAGTTTCAGAAACCCGAAATATTCGAGAATTTCATGTCTGATTCTTCACAAAAATGTCAATTTATTCGCGTCTGGAAAATTCACCGCCAGAAAATCCATCGGCAGCAGTTCACCGCAAGGATAATTCGCCGAAAGCAAAACTCATCACTGCAAAAATTAATCGCCAACAGTTCGACACGAATGAAAGAGTGAGAAAATAAGCGAGTGAGAATGAATGAGGAAATGAGTAGTGAATGAGCAAGTAAGCAAATGAGTAGTGAATGAGCAAGTAAGCAAATGAGTAGTGAATGAGCAAGTAAGCAAATGAGTAGTGAATTAGTAATTGAGTTTGTGAATGAACAAATGAGCTAGTCAGTGAGCAATTCAGAAAGTTGATGAGTGAGCAAGTGAATGAGTCATTAAGTGAGCCTATGAATGATCGAGTAAATAAACAAATAAGTGGGTCTATGAATGAGCCAGTGAAGGAGCAATTAATTAGATTCGTGGAAGATCGAGTGAGAGTGAGAGCGCAAGCGAGCAATTAATTGGCCAAGTGTGTGAGTCAATGACCATGTGAGTGGATAATTGAGCGAGTAAATGAACAATTGAGCGAATGAATGAACAATTGAACGAATGAATGAACAATTGAGCGAGTGAGCAAGTCAACGACTGAGTAAAACCGGCCTATAGAGCTAGCGAGCTCACTTTCGTTCATTCTGACCCTCGCTCACTCCCTCACTCTGACAGACAGGCCAGTCACGACCCAGGCTCTGTCCCTCCCGGGATATAAGCCTTTTACCCTTGCTGGTTGGGTCGCGCTGGGGAGCTCTTAATCGCTCACTCTGTCACTCGCTCATTCACTTACTATGCCGCTTACTCTATGAATCTCTCAATCACTGTGTCACTCACTCACTCACTAGGGCCTATACTGACTCACTCACTTGGTCATTACTCACTCATTTGACTTGTTCAATCACTACCTCACCCACTCGTGTCGAACTCACTCACTCACTAGGGTCTATACTGACTCACTCACTAGGGCCTATACTGACTCACTCACTAGGGTCTATACTGACTCACTCACTTGGTCATTACTCACTCATTTCACTAGCTCAATCACTACCTCACCCACTCGTGTTGAATTGTTAGTCGGTGAATTTTCCTTACTGTAAATTGCACGGGGGTGAATTGCTGATCGGTGAATTCGACCCGTAAATCCAATTTATTAGATACATTTTCCAATGATGTTATAAATTAGGATTTTTCATATCCGTGGCACGAGTGGGAAATTTCTCATCTTTTACCACGACAAAAATCCAAGTCAAAATCTTCAATATGAAAATTACAGGGAACGGATTTTTCCCGTGGAATCGGATCGGATTGCTCCATGAATTCATAAAACCCCGGAATAAATTTGCGAAAATTATTATTGATGGTTTCGCTCGCGTAAACAGAATAGGTTTAGTTTGAGAATGATAAATATGGGCCGCGTTGCCGAGTGTTTAACGATGATTGATCGTTTCTTGTGGTTTCTGAATATGTGTGTGTTCGTAAGAATACAATAGAAATTCATATTATGTTGTGGGGGAAATTTCCAAAGAATTCTGTAATAGAGTCGGAAAAGCTTTCCGCCACTGAAGAAAGCGTTCCATTATGATTACCGTTATCGTATTTCATCATAATTGGATAAGTATCTTGTTTAAGTTCATTTTAAAACTTCTATCACTTTTCTGCAAGGAATGAAATATTCATTTCTCATGTCAATATGCAGTCAAGCCTTTAAACTTACTGATGCAGTGGAATCCCGTTTTAATGAATAACGCTATAAGGAAAATCTCGTTGTAACGAAAACTTTTTTTAATTCTTAAATAAGTTTACATAGGAACTATGAATTGCGAATTCCGATATTACGAAATGGAAAATCCGATATAACGAATTCAAAAATAAATTTCTGTAAAACAAACAAAGTAGTTCGTTCCAAAAATTATCCCGTAAAATCGATTTCAGAGAATTAACTTGCTGAATTATTAGGAAAAAAAGGTTGCTTTTCTTTGGTATGGCTTGTGGGAAGAAATTTTACCCAATATGATGGTGTAAAAAAGAAATAAAACCCGAAGTAAGAGCCAGTGGCTGCGCGTTGTACACGAGTGGCGCAATGGTAAGATGCTCGTCTTCCACTATGAAGGTTACCATCAATGTCCACGAGTTCGTGGGGGTTCCCCCGTTCCCTGAGGCGGCCACCGATAGATGGTGGCTTAATATCCCCCACCGAACTCCACTGGTTGGAAATCGCCGTATGGCGATATATGACCGGAGTTGGTGCGCGATAAAGTAGTGGCTACGCGTTAGGGTACGAACAGAGTGAACGCTGGTTATCGATTCTGCAGGTCGGCAGAATTGGTTAACCGATCAGCAACGGCACTGACTTTCACAATCGGAAACCAGCGTGCAGTATGTTTGTACCCTTTAGGGATGTTTCTGTTCCAAAATGAGTAGCCTCGAAAGGAAATAGTTTTCGATTAAAGAAAAACTTAAGATCATTTCTGAAGTTGATTGTTTTCAAATAAAAACAATATTACATTGGGCATAGAGTGGTGAGTGTGGACCCGGCTTTAGATGCCTCCCACCCTAATATCTGAATAGTAATATCTCGCCAACTATTCCTCTTAGAAACATGGATTTTTTTTGATGGGCTCAATAAAGACAGGGCAAGAACTTTCCAAATAAAAGTTACATAATAGATGGTCCATAAATTTTGTATCATTGGACATATACTGCCCTAATGAGATAAATTAATCTAAAATGGGCACGTATTTAAAAAAAAATAATTGAAGGTATTTTTCTATCACCACTTCACTAGCTATTCGTGCTGAAACGCCCTTAAGTTTTCCCTATGTGTACAAAAAAGGCCAAAAATAAAGAGTGTCCATGTCCATACAAATAATATCAGACAGAACTGAATTAGCGGTTTAAATAAAATTCACAAAAAAAAAAAAAAAAATGGGGGTTATATTCACACTTTTTGAAAAGAACGGGAACCAAAAGAGACAAATTGACTGCGGATTCGGTCTTGACAACATGGCAACAGATGCCCAGCGCTTGAAACTCAAAAGTACATCATCCTATGCTTTTAAACAGCCAACTCAGTCCAATGAGAGACCGAGAACGAGAGAAATATAAAGAAGGAATAAAAAAATAAAAATAGGATTGCAAAATCATGGAAAACACGCAACTAGGACATCAATCAATGTCACCAAATCAATATCCTTTCTTTTTTAAAAAGAAAAAAAAAATTTCTTTTCGCATCCGATTTGTCCCGGAGAACGATGGCTGAAAAACGAACTTGTGTTGGAAGAGAACGGAAAATTGGTACAGGAAAGTATTCCTTGTTCTCCAATTTTATTTTTTTATTTTTTTAACTTGTTTATTCTCTCTCCTTATTTCTCGGAAATCGAACCAAAAAAAATGTATTATTATTGAGTTTTGCCACGATATTTATTTTTCTCGTTCGTGTTTCTCGTATAAGATACATCGTGTGTACTTTTTCTTTTTTGGCTACTAATCCAAATAACAACATGTGAATGGAGGCCAAACAAAAAAAAATTGGGATTTTTTTTCCCCCTCTAGGAAATGTCAGAAATGATAGCGATAAAATCATTATTATTTGTAAGTGTGTTCAGATTTTTTTTTTTCCCCCATGGAATAATGTTTATTTATTGTTATAGAAATTTTTCTCATTGTTGCTGAATAATGCAAGATATGCTGCGATATTTCAAGACATTGAACGAGATTTTATTGATCATGATGATGCCGGAGAATTGTTGGGATCTTAAAAATTAAATTAGGTTCTCGAAGAATCTGTGGAGTCGTTTTTATTGGTGAGAATTTTCAAAAGAGATACTGATTTATATAGGATTATTCCATTACTCCCCTTACCGCATTTTACTGGCGAACCGTTGATCCTGGAGGATACTTTCAATTATGAAATGTAACCAAATAACGTGTAAAACTTAGATACGTCATTCATGTTGCAAGGGGGTTGTATATTTATTGAAATGAGTAAAAAAAAAAAAGACTAACATTTTATGAGGACGCCATGTCTCAAAAAACCCAATTAGAAAGTTGTTCTCCAGTCTCTCCTGTAGCCAACAAGAAAAATCCAAGTTTCCAAGTGCAATAATCGCATAGATATTCAAAAATCTGGAAAAAGTTGGGAAAAAAACAGCATAATGAGTTTGTCCGTTACTTTTACCCCAAATTTTCTACAATTTTTGAATTTAAACATCGCTGCTAATATTGCCCTTAAAAACGGGGATTTTTTTTTCTTTGTAATTGGATTTTTGAGGGCAGGCTGTGCCCGTATAAAAAGTTAGTTTTTATATTTTCATAACTATTCAATCCTTTGAATGGCGTATATCTGAGTTCTACACGTCATTTCGATATTTTTCTAGTAGAAAACAGGCCTCTAAGATCAACGGTTCGCCAGTAAAATGAGGCCAAGATGGAATGACCCTGTATAAATACAGATCCTAAGCGCGAAACAAGCGTATTTCCCAGTGAAGAGGCTGAAAAAAGTAAATCATATTGAAAAAATATTCATAGTGAATATACATATCCATAATACCAAAAAGAAATTTTATAATTAATTAATTAACACACACACACAATGAAAAAGAAATACCGGATAAGAGAAATACACTGCCCACACAAATATGGTTGCAATCATAGTTTGAAGAGCTTTTTCTGACCATGAATACCATATTTCCTTTTAGAATATATGACATGAATATATGTTTTAGAAATATGTGACATCCATATTTGTCATGAGCAGCTTTTTCTCAGCCACCTCGTTGGAAATTTTGCCTGTTGTGAACTTGTATTTGTATTTTAAGTTTGTTTATTGAGATATAATTCACGATCACAGAAGGTAAGATATTCCATGTATTTACAATCTTGTTACGAAAACAACACCCTACGGCACTACAACCTGAATTATCCTTTACTAACCGATGCTATGTATATACTAAACAATGAGCGTATATATAACTATACTAAGTTATATCAACTATTACCTATAACTATTGAACAGTTAATCTATTATATGTTACAATAAATGTGACGAATATTCGATAATTTCAAGATATTATTGATTATTCTCATTATCACCGATCATCTCTTTAAATTTAGGAAATTTCACAACATTCATCACTTTTACCGGCGATAATGCGTAATTCCCAAATGGAGTTGGCAAGTTTGATAGAAATGGGAAATATATTATCACCTCTACGTGTGTCTTCCCTCTTTATTTAATCAGTTTATTGGTTCTGATGGTGCGTGATATATCTTGACATCACCCGTGGCAACACAGGTATATTTTGCATAAAATTAAATTAAACTCAAATTGTGTGAAAAGATAAACACAAAAGTTTACTTATAAGTTTTTTTCATTATTAATGTTTGCTTTCTTCACATATATTGACATGTGCAATTAAAACCAACATAATGTTGGTTGAATCGATCGAACTGATCTCTCGGAATTCATCATCCTCTAGACTGAAGTTTACCCATAATTCCTGTACATTTGAACAGTTTCATTGACGATTTATCATATTCGCCGTTAACGACCTGGAGAGTAAGGCATAATCACCTGTAAATGTAATGAATTCCACCACGTATAAACAAAGTTTATCAAATTTACCCAACTTGCAGGTGACTATGCATAATCAACGAATTTATCTAATTTACTGTAACATATACATTTCATTAGAAATCGTCGACATTTCTATCATATCTCCTCGACGTACACGCTCTTCCAATGAAAATATATTCAAACAATCAAGTCCCTTTTTATAACTAGATTGGCATCGCGGCGAAAATGTCAAACGCCATTTGCTGCAAATGTCAAAAGCATGGCCATTCCAAATCAAGCACCGTTCGACATAAATCACGATGTAAACTTCAAATCATAACATGATGTTGTGGGAAACGTCAGAATAGGGGGAATCATGTTGACGAAATGAATGAACCTGTGAATACCGACTCATATTTTTTGAATTTTGTTTGGCATCTTGAAAATAAAAAAAAATTTGCAACATCAACGTATGTCACAATATCGGTCTAATACACAAATCATTGCTTAATGACTCTTTACCTAATTTCCTCAACCTATGTTTACGTAATCCTTAACCCATGTTTACGTAATCCTTAACCTATGTTTACCTAATCCTTAACCTATGTTTACCTAATCCTTAACCTATGTTTACCTAATCCTTAACCTATGTTTACCTAATCCTTAACCTATTTCTCCCTGATTCTCAACTGATTTCTCCCTGATTCTCAACTGATTTCTCCCTGATTCTCAACTGATTTCTCCCTGATTCTCAACTGATTTCTCCCTGATTCTCAACTGATTTCTCCCTGATTCTCAACTAATTTCTCCCTGATTCTCAACTGATCTCTACCTAATTCTCAACTTATCTCTACCTAATTCTCAACTTATCTCTACCTAACTGTCAACCTATCTACCTAATTCTTTACCTATCTACCTAATTCTTTACCTATCTACCTAATTCTTAACCTATCTACCTAATTCTTAACCTATCTACCTAATTCTCAACATAATCCTCACACACACACACACACACACAACCTATCTCTACCTAAAATTCTTAACCTACCTCTACCTAATTCTCAATATATCTCTTCCTAATTCTCAGTCTATATCTCAAACTTTCACTCTGAATCAGCATGGACATCACACAATCTAATCCTCCACAATGCCGTCCGAGAAAAAGACAGAGCGACATTACTCAAGAAATCGATATGCTTCGTGAAAAAATTATATTCTTCAAAGGAATTACAAAGCAAATATCACAGGGATCATTCCAATATAAAATAAATAATCTTCCAATGACAAAACATTCACCGACGCATTCGTTTACGCCATTGTTAAAAACGATACCTCGCCATGGATATTGAAAGTAATAATTCATAAGGCCTGTCAAAACAGGTCCTGGAGAAGAAGAAAAAAAAGAAGTTTCGGAATTCTTTTCCCTTTTTCTCTCTCTCTCTCTCTCTCTCTCTCTCTCTCTCTCTTATCTCCACAACTTTAAGACGATTTTTCCAGGAAAAACTGGAAAGAAAGAAAAAAAAAAACGCAAATGAATCTCCAAAGACCCTGAACTTAAATGCTTGCCATAATTAGGGCAGCAACGCTTGCAAAACTGACATTGATTGATTAAATACGGAGAAAAACGAGAAAGTTCTCGAAAAAAAAAAAATAATAAGAATAGGGAAAATACACTGTAAATAGGAAACCCGGAGAATAATTTTTAAAGGGAGAAATAAATTCAACGGAGGAGGAAAAAAATTTCCCAATTTTTTTCGTAAATTCTTGAGGGGGGGGGGGAAATATTCGAAGAAGTGGGGGGGGAGAGAGGGAAAGGACTGGGAACATGAGAAAGAGAGTACGTAATAGAAGTGGGAATTCCCTTGAGGGGTATCCGGGAATTCCAATGCAGTTGATGACTTGATGGGAACCAGGAAAATGATAAAATCGGCGAGGGGAAAAAAAAATTGGAAAAAAAAGGAAATTTTTTTTCCCTTTTTTCGCTGTTATTTCGGTTGAGAGATATTCAAATTGCGATTCATTTCATATGGGTGGTGCCGGTCGCAAAAATTTAATGGAGGATACAGAATAAAGTTAGTAGTGAATGTGTTGGAATACATTGAAACAATTTTTTTCCCCTTTTTCCTTTCATTTTCTCTTCTTTTTTTACTGAAATAAAAGTAATGAAATATTCAATAAGGTATGTACGTATATGTATATGTACATATGAGAAATATTGGGGGAGGGGGTAGAAATTAAAATATGGATCGATATTACTGAGGAAATATTTTTTTCTTGGATTTTTTGTCGATTGTTTTTGAGTTTTTTCGGGGTTTTGATAAAGTAAATATTGAAAAATGTATTCTTTTTTAAATTAATGCACGTATTTGTATCGTATTTCCCCCGCATTAGCCCCAGCATGCCGTAAAACTTGAGAGAGAGACACAAGCTTTTCTGAATATTGAGATCTGGTCCGTTCCTGGCATGCCGGGAAAAATGAGGTTTAACACTTTCGTGTTTGAGCTATTTCGACTATGTGGACTGAGGACTTTTGACACTTTTCATGATTTTTTTTTAAATACTTAGAATATATATATGTCAACAGTTTTTTTTTAGCTAGGAGTTTTAAACCATTTTCTTTCATAACATAGCAATTATTTCAAGGTACTAATAACTAATATTTAATGAGAAATAATTTTTAAAAAGTATGTTTTAGAGTTTTAAAAAAAATCCCTCAGAAAAAAACATCATTTTTCAACATAAAATTTCCAACAATTATGAATAAAAACTTACCCAAATGTTGTACAAATATCTAAAAATAGTTTTTGTTTAAAAAAAGTTATCATCTTGTAAAATTTCCTTTAGTATGGTACACTTCAAAACACACATTTGCGCACAGAGCAACACCACAAGGTTCGTAATAAGTTTGAGTTTCTTTCCTCAATCTTTTTCCAGTTTCTGCCTTTGATTTGCTCCGTTGCTCCTTTTCATTATCTAAAATGAATAATAATTTTGTAAAATATGCGTCCTAAAACATTTGAAAAAAAAAAGTAATATACATAAAATTGTTCGAAAGCAAAAAATCAAATATATTTTTACCGGTGCTATCGTCGTCATTGGAGAACTGTGATTTTGAATCCCTTATACAAGTGGGCTGGTGTGTTCTGGATCAATCTGAATCTGATCACTCTGACAAAGAATCTTGTGCTATACATCTCTAAGTTCAGCCAAATCATCGGCATCTGATAAGTCTAAAAATCGTGTAAGAGGCATCGCGAAACAGAACAAGTATGGCTACTTTATCTAGGAAGACGAATGTGTTTCAACTCTACTTACATCTACACCTTTCACAAAGCTACATCCGTTGGCTGCTTTCATCTATTTATATATTTTGGAACTAGAAAATTCATAGATTATGTTTAAAAACGCTGGGAAGATATATATTCAGCCATTTTATATCTATGAAAGATAAAAGTTAAGTTCGAGTCTGACTCGGGTTTAGTTCCTTTGAACAAAAACGGCATCCCGAGTCAGGCTCGGGGAAACCCGAACCTTGTTGAAGTTGTTAGGTTTTAACCTTGTTAAAACCCGAAGTTTTAACAAGGATCACATTACGCATTCAGCTGATCATAGACCCTCCACAAGGGTGAGGATGATGGGGCTCTAGCCCGTGGGTTTTTATCGGTTCTTACAAATTTTTACTTTTTCATGCTGCAAATTCACTGTAAAAGGGCACGTAAAAGACTGGTCTGGGGCCCGTCGAATATCCCAGCCTACGGGCCCTGATACAGGATGCGGGGGGTCATGCAACCGATTCAATGGATTTTTAGAATAATGATACTTAAGAATTTTTCAGAATGTGCATCTTGAATTTTCCGGCATACTGTCCTCCCCCCGCTGTTTCCCGGCATGCCGGCTAAGATGGCAAAATACAGTAATATTTACGTGAGATGATGAGATATTTTTACGCTTTCTACGTATGGCAAAGGTTTGACAATAAGCCGGTGAAAAAGCTCTAAGGCAGTGATTCTCAAAGTGTGCGTCACGGCTCCTGGTGAGGCCACGTCAATTCTCGTCGGGTGTGTCGCGGCAAACCGGCGATATTTATGCGTGCTTGTTCTGTCTTCGATGCAAATCATGTTCAAGTCAAGGAAGTGTCCATGTTGAAATTTGCTTGCTTAGTTGGTTTGTACATCATACAAATAATTTTGAACGTAAATACTCTGGATGGGATGGAAATGGAATGCAATCACCTTAGAAATATTTGAAAAACTTAAATCTCTCATTCCAATACATCAAGGAAACAGACCTTTTCTGGATATTATGCCGAGATGAACACGGAAAGAAATTTTATCTGATCTCTACCGGGAATCGGACCCAGGTCCTCTGCAAGCTGTCTTACTCCTTCTATTGTCTTACCCTGGAGGGGGGGGGGCATTTACTGAAGTTAAGGGAGGCCACTAACGCCTCTACTTCAGCGCCTCAAGCCATAAGGGGTCATTCAAGTATTACGTCAGCATCGGGGGGGGGGGTTCGGATTTGCTGACTTTTGATGACAATGGGGGAGGGGTTTTGAAGGTTGCTTACGTCATCAACCATCCTTTTTGAAGATATGAACTATTCTAAGCTGCTGATGAAATTTTGCTGACAAATGGGGAGGGGGTCAGTGTTTTGCTGACAAGGGGGGGGGGGGTCAAAAATGGTCAAAAATCTGCTTACTTAGCACTTGAATGGCCCCTAATGCGTGAAATAAGGATGGTGTCGTGTCTCCAGGGGTGTCCCTGGAGACACGACACCATCGTGTATAACACCGACGTGTATAAGGTAGCGCACTTTTCCGGTTTGCAAGAGGAGCCAAGTTCATTTGTTGGTGAATACCAAATGACTGAGTTCACCTCGACATGATATCCAGAAAAGGTTTATTCCCCTTAAATATATTTTTCTTCATTAATTTACAGGGTCTTTATAATTAAAGTTCCACTTTGAAATTGCCATAAAACTACTGAACAAAATGTTATCAAACTTGGTAATAGTTTGCAGGAGGTCATGGGATTCAATTTTCCGCAAAAAAAGTTCAAAAACTCACCACCAGTGGGGAATGGCGCTGTATGCAATATTGTTAAACGAAATAAGACATGAAGACATCGGTTTAAAATGTTTTTAATCACTTCTAAAACATGTTACAAAAGCATGTTCAATGTGGCGTCCACCATTTTCCGAAAGCAAGTTAAATCACATTATTGCGTTCTCAACAGCGGCCCTCAACATATCAGGAGGAATGTTACGGGTATGTGTCGATGTATCACATTTCTCAATTCCGCCAAATTGTTCATGTTATCACCATAAACAGTGACTTCTTGTTTTATATCGTTTAACGATGTTGCTTACAGCGCCTGGTGGTGAGGTTTTGAACTTTTTTTGCGGAAAATTGAATCCCATGACCTCTTGTAAACTATTACCAAGTTTGATAACATTTTGTCCTGTAGTTTTCTTTTTATGTCCATTAAAAACCCCGTACTGCATTTCTGTGATGTTTGGAGCTAATCGAAGCATAGCTCATTCAGTCATGTAAAATGTACCGTCTAATCACATGGTCACTGAGCATTTTAAAACACATGAAGGTATTTCCTAACCTAATGAATAATTATCATTTATGTTATTTGTTGATTTTCTTGAATATTCAACTCCGAAATGGTAACAATTTATTCGATTTTATTTTATATTCTTAGTAATATCGGAACCCATTTTGTGTAAGTTAAACAAATTCATTCCATAAATTTAGCTACTCAAAAAACATTTTAGAATATATATGAACGATAGTATTTCCCCTGTGAATAGGAATAACAATTCCCAATAATAGTCTAGCCCGTAGATGTGTGGCAGCAAATGTTCCAAAAACCTTTTATCCACGTCCATTTTACGAGCAGTGCACGAACATATAATGCGTCATAAATAACCAATTTCAATAATCCAAGTCCACAAAAATAGAGCTTCCATAACTTAAACTGTTAACACACAAAACAACGGACAATAACTCTTTCTCGAAACGATCCCCTGATAATGAATTCAACGACCGAATCTGCATACGCAGTGTTCGAAACCATCAAAAAAACAGATAAATCAAATATTTTCAATGGAAACAAATACGTCTATTGCATTGAACCCAATATATTACACTTTGCATAGTTTAAAGGAAAAAAAATCCAATTCATTATTATTATTATTATTACAAAAGGCTTTTCCTTAAGAGAGGAGAGAAGGTGTTTGAATTTCACGCAATTAATCATTTCTTATTAAGTTGCCGAGGCCACAAACAACGAACATTATTCGTCTTCACTCTTCTTCTTCTTCTTCTCGCAAAAGCTGAAATGCCACAAAACATTTGCATATTATTTCACGCTTTTCTCTTCCATCCCCCCCTCAAGATTCCGGGCATTAGTAAAAGTAGGGGAAAGTAGAAATTAAATAAACGACAGTTTACTCCGAAAAAGATACAATTATTCCCCCTTAAAGCTCCAGCAGTTTACTCGCATATACACAACACCAACGCCGCCATGACGGGGGAAAAGTTTGTTTTTTTTTAATTTAATTTATTTTTTCTATCATGGTACGGGCATATACATACATACTAGAAGAGAAAATAAGGAAAAGGGGGGATTACAATAATAGAGAGAGGAGGGAGAATTTTATCGGTCTCTAGTTTACCACCTCATTTGCATATGAGGCCTTTTCGCATTAGACGGGAGCCGTTTTCATGTGGCAAGTATAACTCTTTCCTCTTCCCCCCCCCCCCCTAATCTCTTACATAAATGACTGGGAAATGAAAGATGCCAGACACAAACTAATCTGGGATAATGTTTGTTTATTTTATATTATTTATTTATTTTTCCGCAGAGAGAGAGAGAGTGAGAGGAGATATATACACACACATATATATAAAAGTCTTATTGTTTCGAATACTTCATTTTTCCCCTCCATGAGCATTTACCTAAATGGTGATTTCTGCGAGTGTTTCAAGCATATGGCAGCGCACGTCGATTTGTGTGGAGATAATTTTCTACCATTTGGTTTCCCCCCCAACTTTTCTCTTTCAATTTGTAGTTTGGAGTTTGATTAAGATTCGGTTCTGAGAATTGTATGTATGTACTTCCCCCCGTTAACGACTCCATTTTGCCTCATTTAATCCATTGAAAACTATTTCCGCCAAGAGAAATTAAATATCTCGATCTCGCACATTAATGTTTAAAGAATGTGGATGGTCTCAGGTGAAGAAATAAATTCCCGATGGAGAGAGAGAGAGAGAGAAAGAGAAAAAAAAATGGTAATGGAGTGGAATTGTGTGTGTCGGAAGGGAAATTAATAATTTACTGGGTGTTAACGCCAATAAGGAAGTAATTGGAATTATACGCATTATGTGATCAGAATTATGTAGCATTGGGAAAAGCTGTATTGAGACCATAAAAGTTAATACCTATCCGATGGTTGGTACTTTCTTCATAATCTATAAATCGATGTCATTACGATGAAATGTAGTTTTTCGGTTCTCTAAATATCATTCACATGCTTGATATGAAATTGCTGAATATTGTTAATTCTATTTTTGGGAAGCTAATGAGAGTTTCTCCATATTACCTTCATTAAAAAAAATTGGTAAACCTATCATGTGCTGCAACGGAATTGATGGACAATTCTAGTGCCGAGAATTATTCAAAATACCGTTATGGTATACTTCGATTTACGACTTCATTCGTTTTAGAGATTGGTTTGAAATGCTAATGTTACTTCTGCGCATTTTCTGAAAAGTACTTGCGCAGAAACGTCCACTGTACTCACAAGCTGGTAAAACTGTTTTATCTTAGTCCTGATTTACACGGGATCCGAAAATTTCGCCCACGACGTTTCATTATTCCCGACATTTCGCCTGCCCTGAATGTATGAGTGACTAAGTAAATGACCGAATGTGTGAATGGCCAAATGATTGGGCAAGTGACAATATTAGTGACCATTTAAGCGGGTAAGTGACTGTATGAGTGAAAGAGTGACTAAGTGAATGACCGTATGCGTAAGTGAGCGTGAGTGACTATATGGGTGGTGAATGAAAATATGAGTGGTGAAGTGAGTGACCAAGTGAGTTTGTGAGTGGCCGTATGAGTGTCCAACTGCGATGATCTGGGGGCGTCAATTTGTCACATTAACAGCGGTAAACTACACAATGTATTGCAGCATATTGTGCAGTGGAAGTTTTTGCGTATGGGTCTGACATACCTTTTGCGTATCCCTTTTGCGTAGCAAATTGATAATGGCACCTCTATTGAACCGCTAAACGCTGATTCAAGGTGGGGGGGGGGGTCTACCCTTCTCTCCTTAGCAGTTTTTACTGGCAGGATTAGCAGTGTCCGGTTCAATCCCCCATCCCCATATGGATCTAAGGACTGGGTTGGAGGTTGTGAAACCATGCATACCTTTCGTGTATTGCCTAGAAATTCGTGTTGCCCTATAAAGGCGTAGAAGGTTTGCGGAAATCTAGAAATGACTAGAAGGCGTAGGATGGTTGCATAACGCTTTAAATGCGCTTGAGACAGGAGCAACCCATAGAAGACGAACGAAACTTCTACGAAATGAGTAGAATATAGGGCTGGTAACCCTAGAAATGTATAGACGTGGTGCGCAGCAATTTAAATGCTTAGGGAGGTTTGCGTACAGCCATAAAGGCGTAGTTGGCCTGCATACAGCTAGAAACGTCTAGAAGGCATGCATGCATGCATGCATAACCCCCCCCCCCCCGCCCCAGATATGCTTCCGAGACGTGTTCAAATACAAATACACCGTTCAAATACAAATACAACGCCACAACAGGCAAATTGCCCAACGAGGTGGCCGACTTAAGAACGTCATAGATACCCGAGCCCACCCTCCCCCCCGGAACCCCCAATGAATCGGTACATGCGGGAATGTGCGTGTACGTGTAGTGCAACCTGACGTAAAGTTTTGTTTCTGTGTAATGCTTGTTATTAGTAGTGCTGCCATCTGCCATCAGTTTTTCTAACTATGAGTGAAGTGTTATGATTTACCCATACAATTGCGTAAAAGGCGTGTGTCCCCCTAGAAATTCGTGGGAGGCATTCCTAGCCATAGATATGCTTAGACAGCATTAGAAACTTTGAAAATGCTTAGGAGGAAGCCTAGAAATGCGTGAAAGGCATGCTAGCAACGTAAATGCGTAGACAGCGTGCGTCTCCTAGAGATGCGTGGAAAGGAGCCATCAAGTCAGTGGATTTTTAGAAATTTTTGACCCCTTTCCCTGTCAGCAAACACTGACCCTCTAGTCAGCAAAATTTCGTCAGCAGCTTAGAATATTTCATATCTTCAAAAAAAGGGTGGTTGATGACGTAAGCAACCCCCCGTCATCAAAAGTCAGCACAAATCTGAAACCCCCCCCCCCCCGAGCCTTCCGATACTGACATAATACTTGAATGGCCCCAATGTGTATGTTTCCTAGAAATGCTAGGAAGTTCTCTTTTGTATTTAATCCTATAACTGATGTGTTTGTTGTTTTTCTTTTCTTTTTTTTTTCATTTTTTACTATTTCACCCCTTCTTTTTTCGTGCACTACTGAACATTTTTCGCCTACTCCTGAAGAACCCGTCACGTTCTTCCCGCTGATAAACGCACTACAGGTTGGAAATCCCTGCTCTAGGAAAAAAAATCAGACAAACGTCGTCACAGGATTTAATTTCTTCTTCTTCTGGTGAAAAATTGCCGTAACAGGAGCATGTCCGGGTAAATTTTGAACTGACGTAAGACAACGATATCTAATGTCGCGTTTAGTTACTCAGTTTCTCATAACATCGAGAGACAGAGGACTCTTGTTACACGTTCAATTATACCACACAGGGAGGGTTTTTCCATTCCTTTCCAGCTCCCGCAGGCTGATTCGAAATCCCAACGACTTCATAACGCTTTTCCGGGCGCAATTTATCAGTTTCGGCTCGAATTCTCGAAGAAAATTAGTATTTGAGCGTAATTCCACAAAAGCCCAGGAGCTGCTGTTACATAAAACTCGCAGAAAATCGCAATTAACAATCCCGTTTTCAACGTAAAGCTGTTTTGGTAGAAGAAGTGAGGGTGGGAAGGATAATATGCTCTTCATCAGTTAACATCCCGGATGAGGATTTAATTTAATTCATTCATTTATTCACGGAAGGAATGTCTGGAAAGAGAGCTTCTTCTTCTTCTTCTTCTTAGAGGAGGACGTCTTCGATTAACCAGAGGACATAAAATCCTGAGACGGTCTACACTTCCGATGCTTATCCACGATAGTTAAGTCACTGAGAGCCGAGGAATAAGTGTTCCCTAGAAAATTAAAGCTAATGTAAAAGCTGTGCCATAAGGAAGAGCAATTTTATTGGAAGGATGAGGAGCCAGAGGAAAGAGAAGATGATTCTCGCCAACTCCCACACACGCGCATACTATAGAACTGTGCCTTCTCAAGCAGCAGCACCAGCAGCAGCCATTTTATAAAAGGATAAGGTCGTCGGGGGCAAAGAAACGGGCTTTTCCTCAAGACGTAAGGGTTGTTAAAGCCCTTAACGACGTCGATCTGTCTCCTTTAAGACCGCCAGCCATTGGAATAGTTGGCGATGGCGGTGGTAAAGTCCTAAGGTGAAATCTTAAAGCGAAAATTCTTGAAACAGCCGAGGTGGAGAGAAGGGTTTCATTGGAGAGTGTTGCGCATATGTGCGCGTGTGTGTGTGTACCAGACAGAGAGAGAGAGAGAGAGAGCTTTAAGCTATATTCACGCAAAAGCTTAAGCTTTGAGCGGTTTTCCAAACCAGTGTCGTCTAAACTCTCTGGAAGACTTTAAAGGGCCATTTCTAAGGAAAAGGGTATAACGGCTTCTACTACTACTACCGCGAACAAGTGAGAGGAGAAGAGATGGGAAAAACTTTCTCCCGGCAAAACCTTGTGTGTGTGTAAGGAAGAGGACAATCATGTGCAAATGTGTTTCTGGGCATCAACGCCGCCCGTTTATAGCGTTTCCTCCATCTTCTTCGTTCGAATTTGCAAATCTTGCGAGAAAATGATTCAGTTCATCTTCCTAAACGGGGGGACTCAAAATGTCTTTTTAAGGAAATGAAAGTGTTATTTGAAGCTGTTACGTTTCTGAGAAGGAATAGCCTCTTTTATTTTTAGTTGCGCAAAACACTTCCTATTCAGCCCTAAATAGCGAAATTCCAGAATTGACTCTAAATGCTGAGTTAATCACCTTGAAAATATTGTTTCTTTTGTATCCCGTTTGGATTTCTGAAAATATTCTATTAGAGACGGGAATAGCATTTTTTTCTTAAAATGCCAAGTTCTTAATGAGTGAGAGTTACTGAGAAGCTACTAATACCTCTACTCCAGCGCCTCACGCCCGCCACAGTGCGTGTAATAAGGAAGGTAGAGTCGTGTCGCCAGTGGTGTATTTGGTAGCACACTTGTGCTTGGTTTGCAAGAGGATCCGGGTTCGATTGCCGGTGGAGGCTAAATGACTTCTCTTTCCGAATTCAACCCGGCATAAAATCCCGAAAATGTCTATTTCCTTGATAAAAAACGCTACTTCTCCAACCAGTTGCTCTGCTTGATTTTCGAACTAAGCAGTTGGGCAAGCGCAATATATAACAGCATCTGCACCGGTTACAGTGGTTACGTCATTTCCCGTTTCTTGCAAATTTCAATGAAGATTGGTCAATTGGTCATTGGAAAAAATCCGGTTTTAAAACATACTCGGGGGACTCGGAGCAACCAAAGGGAATCTGAGAGACTAAAGTACTTACATCCAATTGTCCTTGAGTGATTTGCTGAAATTTCTCATCTGTGTGTCCCGGTATCAACAAATATTTCATTCCGAGCTAAGCAACAACATACGAACGCCAAACTTGGGAGGACCCGCGAACAGTACGTACGGACTTGTCTGGTCAAGGAAGGCTGACAGTGGCTCCGGGTCCTGGGGGATACTGATTTTTTTTTTTTTTTTTCGCACTATAAATTTATTGTAGAGGTTCTTGTGAGGGGGGAGGGGATCCACTGGAGACCCCAGTCTAGGAATCGAGACCTCTTTAACACTGTAATTACTCGCATTCGTGAGAACAAAATGGAACAAA
Source organism: Pholcus phalangioides (assembly GCF_987345545.1). Lineage (NCBI taxonomy): Eukaryota > Metazoa > Arthropoda > Arachnida > Araneae > Pholcidae > Pholcus > Pholcus phalangioides. Next base: position 36,013,511 of record NW_028301596.1, on the reverse strand, counting down.
ATTAAACAAAACTCGTGATTGCGCATGGGCGGAGATACGGGGGCATCGAAGTTTCGAGATCCTACTTTATAGACGAACACAATGGCTTAAACTGACAGTGGTCAATAAAGTCACAGCCGGGCACAGTTGAAAAGGTAAAAATGATGTATACCTGCTTCGCGGTGTAATTTCCCCCCCCCCCCACATAGAAAAAAAAAAGGCATAATAGTTCCCAAAACCGGAAAATATGAGGACGACAATAGACAAAAATAAGTTCTCAAATATTTTTAGAACTTATTTTTCTCGAGAACCGTCATAATGAGGCTAATAATGAGGACGCCTGGCAATCCCCAATACCTACATCGGGAGGGGTGATTGTTTTTACACTGTCAAATAGGGTGACTGTACGTCCCGCATTGTCACGTATTTTCCGAGATAGTCACGGTTTTATCTTGTTCCGACTTTTTTTTTTTTAAATATCCCAGTTTTTTTTTCCAATTTCTTTTTGCAAGAGTTTTCTTGAATTTGTTCTTTAATCAAAAGCATTAATACGAATAATTTTCAACCGATTTGTTGAATGTAATATTACCATATTCACATCTCTCTTGGGAAGGGTGCTGATCACCCCGATCACCCCCCCCCCCCCATCGATCCGCACCTGCCTCAATATATGCAAATAAATTTGTGTAAGCAGAAAATAATTTTCTCATCTACGGAAAGGCAAATATAGAACCATTGCTGCCATCTGTTGATATTAAAATAGCTTCTTTATCACGAATGCTTTCGTGATTTGGTGAATTTACTGCAGATGGCAGCTGCTTCTCGTAAGTGTATTCCATGGAACCCAAGCTACTAGGAGCGGGGCCCTGCGCAGAGGTAATCGGAGGAGGACCATTGGTCATGGCCCCACATAGGGGGGGGGGGGGTGGCTGACAGGGCCGACGATTATCATCATTTTTTTTTGCTTTTTCACGTTATAAATTAGCTACAGAAGGGGGCCCGTTAAAAGTCTGACCGAGGGGCCCGCAAAAGATCCCAGCCCATGGGCCCCGCTACAGGATGTGAGGGCCATGCCACTGGCATTTCAGGGGGGGGGGGGAACCAAAGTGATAGAACAATAGATTTGATAGTCTTTTTCCCTTTTTCAGGCATTTTCTGACATTTCGAGGGGGCCGACCTCCAAGTCCCCTGCCGCCCCCCCCCCCACCGCTACAGGGGTTTGAAAAAGGATACCTTTCCGGGAGACAAATACATGTATTTCTCGAACTCTCTCAAAAGCCGCAACTAGATGCTTGATTAGCACGCATTTTTTGTGCTCCCTTGTAATGTTGACGGAGAGGTTAGAGCAGTGATTCCCAACGTGGACGTTAACACCCCCTGGGAGGCGATGGAATGTTCCAGAGGGGTGGTAGAAGTTACGGGTATAACATAGGATCTTATGGGTTAGATTGCGTTGCGGGGCGATAGGAGAAAAAAATTTCTGTAGAAGGAGGCGATGACACAAAAAAGGTTGGGAAACTATGGGTTAGAGTGAAGTTCGGACCCTTTGCACTCTTAGTCAGGTGCCCGGTAAACCAGACCTATCTCTGCCCGCCCCCTTCCCTAGTTTGCGGCCTTGTATATATTACTGCACTTCGATTTTCAGAAACATATTTTTTATTTTTGAAACGCAGATAACCATTTTATTATCTCACTGAAAATTTTCAATTAATTAATAGTTTTTTTTTTCACTCATAGTATAGTGAATGCGGGGCAATAGGCGAAGATGGGATGGGCTTAAAGGTTAGGGGGGGGGGTGCACATGATGTGTGTCTATGCATGTATATATTGGTTATTCGTACACATCTTTGATGTTGGAGGATCATCACTCTCCCCCCCCTTCCCCCCCCCCCCAATGTTTCAGCCCATGCGCGGCCACACATCATCAGGGGCACCTTTTCCAGCCGCGAGCACTGTTTGTACCCATCATCAAAAGAAGAGCACCCCCTTACCTCAAGTTTTACATACGTACATTGGCGTACGCAAGGGGGAAGACAAGATTATAGTGTTATTTTTCCGGGAAAAACGTAAACCCCCCCCCCCAAAGGAAGAAAAAAAAAATTGAAATTCCCCCCCCCCCCTTTGAAGAAATTCTACGTACGCCTGTGCATAAAAAATTATGATTTTAACCCTTGATTGCAATTTGTACAAGGCATTTTGATCAAGTGCTCTCGAGCACTTCAACGAGCAACATGTTGATTATGCCTGCCTACGATAAACGAAGCGTCCACAACTCATCAGTGAAGCTGATAGATTACACACGGCCAGCAAGAATAGAAAATTTACATAAATTTCGTTGTAAGTGGTATATAAACATTTAAGGTTTTAATTTATTTCAATTTTTATTTATATTTCTAAATTATGCTCAGTTTTGTAATTTCTGTTTTTATTTATTATAATTATATGAACTAAATGAAGAAATTTTATATTTAAGTCACATAAAGAAAAAACTCATTTATAAATGAACGTTTCTAAATGAGCACTAGATGACAGGCCTACACAAAGTCATTTTAATACGCCAAAATGGAAAATTATACTTCTTTAAATTGAAGTGTCAATGAAAAAATTAGCATATCTACCTTTAATCGAGAGATAAATGTAGAGTTTGCTCTAAGACTTGCTAACGATTGAAAAATTAACCCATATTATTAATCGTGAATATATCTTCCACCTGAAACATTCGTTTTGTTACATTTATGCAGGGCCGCCCTTATCAGCTCAGACCTGGGCCCCGTTGCGAATATACAGGGCGACCTCTTAATGCTAATGCAGCTTTTATCTCATAAACTCCATCGTAGAGGTATAGTTTCAATTTGAAAAAAACGCTTAAAAATTACCCTGTACCAGAGAGTTTGAAAGTGAAAATAAACTGTGTGACCAAATGAAAAAATCCAAAATTTTATATTCCCCTTTTCCCCCGTTTTCTAAGTTCCAGTTAGAAAATTGTTGCCCGGTCTGTCCTAAGGACAGCAAAATAAATTCCAAGTTTCTAAGTGCAATATCCGCCTCCAGAAATCTGAGTAAAAGTGGGAGAGGGCAGCATAAAAATGAGGAAAAGGGGTCGTAAGTTTTTTGCTGTCCTCCTCTAACTTTTCTCCGATTTATGAATTCAAACATCTTGCCAAATATTGCCCTTGGAAAGTTGGAATTCTTTTTGTTGGCATCAAGAGAGAGAGAGAGAGAGAGAGACGGGGCAACACCTTTCTAATTGGAGGTTAGAGGACAAATGGACCGTATAAAAATTTAGATTTATTTATTTTGTTACACGCTGTATTTCCACTCTCAAAACTTTTACAGGATAATTTTTGAACGCCTTTTGAGCATTTCTTAAAATAGGATCTACGACGGTCCGCATTAGCACGTGCAGGACACCTTGTGTAATAGCGGGGCAGGAGGCATATTAAAACGCTTCGGAACCCTAACCCCCTCCACGTGTTTATATATTTTGTGGTGCGGAGGGGAATCCGCATACAAAAAAATTCATACATTATCACAGAATATTCAAAAATATCCATACCAAAAAAATACAGACACAATTATACATAAATTAACACAAAAAACTAATGAAAACTTGGAATCAATTAAAATTCGAAATTTGGGAAAAAATTTAATTAATGAAAGAAATAATTCGAAAATTAATGGAAATTATGACCCAATGAAAGAAATTTACAGAAAAATGATGAAAATTAAGAATTCATAAAAGATATAATTTCAGATTTGGTGGAAATTCAAAATGTATAAAAAAAAATATTTCTCAGCATCAATGAAAATTTAGAACTCATGAAAGAAATAACTCAAATGCTGATGAAAATTCAGAATTAATGAAAGAAATAATTCAAGCATCAATGAAAATTCATTATTAAATGAAAGAAATAATTTCGGAATTCCAGAGTTTGAATCTACGATACCTTGTTTGTTAAACAAAATGTGTTTGACACATATTTTGTGACTGCTATTATCGTAAGTGCGGGCTCTTGAAATGAGGAGCCCGGTGCCACCGCACCTGTCACGCACCCCCTTAGGGCGGCTCTGCAGATATTTCAACTTGTGAAATAGAAATAACGCCGTATATAAATTATAACATTTTAAAATATACTCACATAATTATTTTCCATTATGTTAACTTTTTATTGCGCAAATTTTGGCCATAGTAATGGATGTTTTGCACAAAATATCTTATTGCTGAATAATTTCTACTGTATTCTTATTCGACAGGTGAAAAACAATTTCTGGAATCATACAGAAACATTAAAACCATAACCAGTGATATGGTGCACAAAATTGCTTCTGGTATAATCCTATTTGATCATTTTCATGCTGCGCATCATGTAAAAAAAACCGGTTTTATTTCAAAAATTGTGAAATTGTTGAAATTCCTCCAGCACTGTGAACGGAGACTTTGTCTCTTCGTTTCCCGTCAAAGTGGAGGCGCTGTATGTATGTTATGTATACATTGTGTATTTAGGTCATTCTCAAATCTCTCCCACGTCAACATGCCAACTAATTATTATTATTACTTGCCCCACACGTCTTTTCCACACTTCTTTTGAAATCCGAGGATGCGGTCTCCGGCCCTTATGTGCCACTGGGCGCACGTGCAATTTTTCTCCCTAGTCATTGCGTACAGCTGTACATTTCTGTCAAATGTCTTGTACGTTGCATCGAGTTGATGGCTGTCTTCATGGGGAGAACGAACATGGCAAGGGGAGCCACCACTATAAATACTTGCTAACTTTTCCGACACAACTCAGTCTCTTTTGAGGTAACGGAAGTAAGGTGCTTTGTATCAGTCCGAAGTTGTGAGCGGTTTCCTATCTATCTATCTATCCCCCACCTACTTAGGCTGACCATATTTCCTCGAGAGAAATACGGGACATTGGGATTCCAAATACGGGAAAATACGAGACATCGCCAATTATCGCTAAAAACGACGCCAAAACCAAACAAAGTTGCCAAATATTATTGAAATTATGGTTAAATCCAATGGCGGAAAATGATGCATTACTGCAAATTGCATTGGATTAAAACGTATGCCACGAAAAAAAGAAACGTTAACCAAGACAAATGTGGGAGATTAATATTCTCATATATAGTTGTAATTATCATAAAATAATTTATGAGTTGAAAGATAATGTCAATCTTTGACTTCAATAAAGAATAAAATTCAAGTAGGCTTCGTGTAAAATACGGGATAAACCGGGACGCCTTTTGCCAAAAAGTCGGGACAACCAAAGAAACAAAATATCGGGACTGCCCCGGGAAATACGGTAAGTATGGTCACCCTACCCTTTCTTGTATCAGGTTTATCAACCGGCCTCCTTTTTGATGTCATTTCAAACATCCTCCTACGTTTAAGGAAATTCGCCTTCTCTGGTTTCTGGAATTACTTTTTCCGGAGAGTATGTTTTTTTCTGCACTTTGAAACGTATATTTCTGCACGGATATGAGTGTTTTTGTGTGTTTCCCCCGACAGACCAGTCACGACCCAGGCTCTGTCCCTCCAGGGATATAAGCCTTTTACCCTTGCGGGTTGGGTCGCGCTGGGGAAGTGTGTTTCCCCCCCCCCCCCCCCCACACACGCATTCACCAATAACCGTCGAAATTCCCAGAATTTCTTGTGTTTCTGATTTTTTTTTTCAGCAGTTCTGTTTTAGGGTTGGAAAAAATTATTGTTGTGCCGGATTTTTTTATTTGTAGGAATAGGGGCGGCACCTATTGTGAAAATTGGGATAAAAGACGTTACTAACTGTGCGTGCAGGCGTCCTCCTTTCTGTTTTCGAATATGGTAATCCCTAACTGTATTTATTTGTCCTATTTAATTTACGGTTATTTAAAATAATGACAGATGGCAGCACATTCACGGACTATTCTTTCGCGGGAAGTTTGTAAGTAAAATTTTGACTAAAGACTTGATCAAAATTTTGCATATATATATATATGTAAGATTGGGGGTATGGTGATTTTTTGGTGATTATTTGCATGGCAATTTTTTTTTTTTGTGGAGGAATGGTGGATGACTCCGCCCAGTGCCGTCTTAAGAGCGTCATGGAACCATGTAAGTTTATGTATTTTTTTTCCTGTTTTTGTTTTTTGTTTAGTGACAGTTTTTGTTGTAAAAAACAATTCCGTGGGGCAGGTTTTTTGTCAGTATAGTGACGCCATCCTTACTCAAGCCTTAGTCAGTGATCAATTGACAACATCACTTATATCGTATTGTTCCAGAGAAAGATCATTCTTCTTATTGAAAAGTATAAAATCATCATCAGTTCGTTTTTTTTACAGAGTTTATAAGTCTTTTACAAGAAAAACTTTCATCTTTTCAGCTTTATTGTGAATTGAAGATGAGATAAAGCAAAAATTATATACACTCATGTCCATAAATTGAGGATAATGCCAGCTCCGGCAAATAAAGGTTCAGAAACAAAACAAACGTTACTTATTCATAAAGCCCATTTATTAAACAAAAGATAAAAAACAAAAACGATGGTGTATGTATGATAAAAACTATGATTTTTGCTCCTTGGAGCAATTATAAAAAATATCTCCTTTACAAAAACTTACATGGTTCGTATGATGGTTAATACATTGTATGTCTCCCATGCGATGAAATACAGTCCGTACATCGCCTAGGCATGCTGAGTATCAAATTATCGATCTGATCTATCTTGGGGAAGATCACTCCACTCAGCAAGCAATGCTCTCCGAAGTTCCGGTACACATGTAGGAGGTGGTTGACGGGCTGCAACTCGTCAGCCAAGCATGTCCCACACACGCTCTATCGGATTCAAGTCAGGTGAGAATGCTGGCCATTCCATACGGGTTATATCCTCAGATTCAAGGCATTCGTTTACGATGTTTGCTCGGTGAGGTCGGGCGTTGTCATCCATAAACACAAATTCTGCGCCCATGGCACCCCTAAACAAACGAACATGTTGTTCCAGAATGATGTCCCGATAAATTTGGGCTTTCATGGTTCCGGTTTGAACATGCAGATCTGTTCTGGAACCCAGTATAATTCCACCCCAAACGAGCAATGCTGCACCACCGTAACGGTGTCGTTCAATGATGTTGTCTTGGTGGTAACGGGTACCTGGCGTTCTTCATATGAAAGTCAGACGTGAATCAGACTGCAAACTAAACCTGGACTCGTCGGAAAACATCACACAAGCCCACTGTGATGATGTCCGCATTACATGTTCTCTACTCCAGACTAATCGCTGCCGACAGTGAGTTATAGACCAATATCTCCCAAACGTCTGTACACGGTTTGCCTTGAAATTGTGGTACCCGTGGCTGCAGATAGTTGACGAGACAGGTCGGATGCTGTGCTCCGTCTGCTTCTTTTGGCAGTTACTGCCAAATACCGGTCTTCATTCGGCGTTGTAACTCGGGGGCGACCTGTACTGTAACGTCTACTGACATTTCCGTTATCTTGGAATCGTTGCCAAAGCCTAGAGATGACACTTTGGGTAATTCCAAGTTCCTCGGATACTTCCATCTGAGTACGCCCACATTATAGGCGGCCGATAATTCTACCACGTAAAAAAATCATCCACATGCGTCCTCTGTGCCATAACTATTCGCTTATGGCACTGAGCACCTTACAGAACTCTTGTGAACAATTTTACTTCTTTGCCACCATTCCTTATATACCCCCCTCTTACACTCTCGTCATTGTGCCGTACTACCGGCATCATCTGGTGGCTTCCTGAAATTTGCATATCATTCTTGCAGATGTGTGTGATAATTCTGCAGGTGAAATTTTTACTTTAGATTTCGATTTCCGTGTGATTCTGAATAATCCTTAATTTATGGACAGGAGTGTATTTTGATGAGATTATCAATGATTTTTTTCATATGAGACTGCTAAAAACAAACATTTATTGTAAGATATTTCATTGATGATATTTCTGATGGGCATCAAACAACATGTGTTGTGTTTGCTGACGTACCAAACCTCTTCTACTACTGAGGGGCACCCAATAACTCTTTTGCTCGGCACCATCAAGTCAAAATTGGACAATGCCAACAACAGCTGGAACAGATCTGCTCTTGCCGGTGTTTGCAATACCCGCAGCACAGTTCCAGATCCTTTAAGCCCAAGTGACGCAGTGGTAAGAAGCTCGTCTTCCCCCCCCCCCCCATAAAGATTACCGTCAAGGTTCATGGGTTAGAATCCAACCAAAGAACATCAGAACACCTTCTTTACCTACAGAACCTGGGGCGACCACCAATAGATGGCACCTTCTCATCCAATTTCCCATCCACTGATTGGGGATTGCCGTATGACCGGAGTTGGTGTGTGATAAAGTAGATCATTTAGGGCCGTATTCACCGATATGGTTTAAACTGTAGTCACAATTTTTAGATAACAGATCAATATAGATTGGTTAAAAATTAACCAATCCGTGTCGATCGCTTATCAAAAATTCGTGACTATAGTTTAAACCATGTCGGTGAATACCTTAAGCTGCCGGAGACACATTTCCAGCTCATTTAAGTGATCTGCGACACATTTACAGATCCCGTAAGTGATCTTCGGTGCTGTTCCAGATCACTTGAGTGGTCCACGACACGTCTTCAAACCGATGAAGTGGTCCCCACTCTCTCTTAAAGGTTGAGCGTACTTGCTCTATGACGATAATCGCCTATATAACGATAGTATGTCTAGTCCCAATAACATTTTCAGTTTTTTTGTTTTTCTCGATATATTTCATCTCTAACTCCTATATAATAGCATGTTTCTCCGGCACCTTGAATATCGTTATATAGGATTTTGACTGTATATCAACTCTTAAAAAATCTCATTTTAAATTATCAGAAATAGATTGAAACACCATTTTGAAATACTGTCTGTCTCTTCCAATGTTTTCAAAATTTTGATTGAAAATTCTTGCATTTTTTTTTTTTAATGCCTTGGAGGAACGGCCGAACTCTATACACTCCAATGATCGTAGTAAAGCGCAATCGACCCCATCTTAGGGTTACTAGACGTCCTGATTTTAGGTAGCATTTTAAGCATCCTCATTAGGCTGACCATATTTCCTCGAGAGAAATACGGGACATCGGGATTCCAAATACGGGAAAATACAGGACTTCGCCAATTATCGCCAAAAACGACGCCAAAGCCAAACAAAGTTGCCAAATATTGTTGAAATTACGGAAAAATCACAATGGCGGGAAATGATGCATTACTGCAAATTGCAGTGGATTAAAATGTATTCCACGGGAAAAAAACGTTTACCAAGGCAAATGTGGGAGACTAATCTCCCATATATAGTTGTAACTATCATAAAATAATTTGAGTTGAAAAATAATTTCAATCTTCGACTTTAATAAAGAATAAAAATTCAAGTAGGCTTCGTGCGAAATACGGGAAAAACCGGGACACTTTTGCCAAAAAGTCGGGACGGCCAAAAAAAGAGAAAATACCTGGACTGTCCCGGGAAATACGGGACGTATGGTCACCCTAATCCTCATACGTTTTTTAAATTTCTACCTTTCATGTTCTTATTATTAGTTATTTTTTCTTATTTCTTGCAAGGGGAGCGAAACCTTGATACAACGATGTTCTGCGGACTAAATCAAAAAAACGAGGGATTATTGTTATATCGGGAGGCAGAAGTTTAACGTTTTAGAGTATGAAAATTTCCAAACAAGGGAGCATGAGTAGGCGTCTTTAATTTTGGTGTCCCGAATCTAGTACCTCCCCCCCCCAACGCACCCATGGCTCCCACGAATGGGGGTTGGGGGAGGAGGTTTACACGGCTTTAAAGGACTAGAATAGGCCTAAATGCTTTTCCCCCCATAAAAAAAATTGTAAAGGGGTCATTCAAGTATTACGTCAGCATCGAGGGTGGGGGGTTTCGGATTTGCTGACTTTTGATGACAAGGGGGGGGGGGTTTGAAGGTTGCTTACGTCATCAACCACCCTTTTTGAAGATATGAAATATTCTAAACTGCTGACGAAATTTTGCTGACAAAGGGAGGAGAGGGGTCAGTGTTTTGCTGACTTTTGCTGACAAGGGGGGGGGGGTGTCAAAAATGGCTAAAAATCTGCTTACGTAATACTTGAATGGCCCCAAAGAAGAGCCATGAAAAATTTCTGGCCTTGTTGTATCTTCAAAGTCCCGGCCCGACGATATGCGAGAGCCTTCGTTTTGTTGGCACGGAGAGTCCGTACAGAGACAGATTTATGATTTTGCTGTCAACGGGACGTGAAAAATTTGCCACCCTAATCCCGTTATGGTCAGTTTTTCTTGACCACTGATTACTCAAATTTGCCACCAATTTCCACTCCGATCTTGTCACAATGGGCAGCAACCATCGAGCTCTTATATTACTAGTATTATCAGCAATATAAGCTCGATGGCAGCAACTTTCTACGGTAAACACAACTCCTGGACTGCACTTCTAGTGGCATCAACTTCCAGTTCAATATCAGGTTCAAATCCCAGTGAATAGGTATCAAACCTATTCGCTCAATCGGCTCTGAACTATAAAGCTCTCCCGATTCATCTTCATATGCAAAAAAAATTATCGTTTTGCGAGAAAAATTACAAACAATTTCCGCAGGAGGCGCAGAAGTAGTAGGAAACGGTAGTTCTCTATTTAAATGTTATCGTTACTTAGTGATGGGGGGAAACGTGTAACATATTCTTTGCAAATAGCGGACAGGTCCTAGAAATTCTGCTGCCTACAACTATCTGAGAAGAGTTTTCTTTCTTCACCCCCTTTACCTTGATACTGCGGTTTCCAAAGTGTTGGTCATGACCCCCTTGGATGCTGGGGGGAGGGAGGTAATGTCGATGAGACTTAAGATGCCGCTAGAGAATTTCCTAAATAAAAACATCCTGAGGAGAGTAAATATATCAAATCAATATAATAACTCTTTTTTTTTGAATGGAGGGTGGTCCCATAGTGGGCGCAACTTTTAATATTTTTTCTATGGGTTTTGGGAAAATGACTGTCCTTCAAAGGGTTAACTGACTATTTGTCACATAATAACGCATTAAAATTCTACATAAAATTTATAAAAATAATTCGAAGAGAAATCGTATTCAATCAAGTATCACAAATGGGCTTTTGCGCACTTTTGAGAAAACATGATGATTAATAAATTAATATTTTTGTCTGAATCCAAAGACAATTTATTCATTGAAATTCCATCAAGAATCGCTCTCCTCATTTCCTAGTTTTTGAAATCGTTATTATCCACGTTATGTCGCCTATACACGCGTAAGAGAGAGAGAGCATGAAGCTAAATTTTTTTACTATGTTTTTATTTATACGTTGCTCAGAAATTTTCTAGAGAAGGAGCATCCCTCAGTATATACGTTTGTGATCAGAGGCATAGTAGACAGCAGAGAACATTTGGGAGCCTGTGCCCTCCCCAAGACGATGAAAAATTAAAAATATTTGTGACCGCAAAGTATTGTAATGTGGTAGGTCTTCTCATGGTGCAACTTGGGTAACGCAAATTCTACCGCTTGATCATTGTTTGACGCAGCATGACCTTGATGGCCCTTGCACCAATAAGAAATGTACTCCAACCCAATATGGAGATGCATATGCATCCTCGAATAGTTGATGACACATATCACAGCAAATCTGTCGGGAAAAATATGATATTTGTTTTTGAAGTGCTGTGTTGTGCACTCTCCAAAAACAACCTCTACCGCCTTTGCTATTGCGATCTGACCGCACATTCTGTGATCAAAAATACTTGTTTAAGTGTCTTAAATCACCTCTTAAAGTTTGTCGCATAAATTTAGAATCACCCTGTATAACATGGGAGAAACATCAGCGAACTAGAACGCCTTCCCCAACTTATCAAATAACACTGTTCCAATTCTTCGATTAGAACTAACAACCGGATTTTGGATTAATGTAAAAACAATGATATTAGTTGATATTTTTTAAGCATTAATATTAGTTAATTTATCAAGTTTTTTGGCAATTTTAACAGTTGTTTTACCGTACACAAATAACAACTGTTAAAATTTCCAGGCAAACTTGATAATTTAACTAATGTTATTGCTTATAAAATATTAGCTAATATAATTTAGTATTGTTTTTTTCATGCGGCATATTAATCAAAATTAGGTCACTAATTTCATTGGAAGAATTGTAAGTTTAATTTGATAGGTGGCGGAAGGGGGGTTCTACTTTACTGTTGTCTTTCTCACTTGTGTAGTGTATACTGTACGGTATAATTGTTTTCAATGTTTTGTGGAAGGCATATTTTTGCTGATGAAATTTTATTTTTACCAGTTCATTGGTTATGACCAAAAATACCTTGGAAAGGCACCCTTTTTTTTTTCTGGTGAATAAGCTTACAAAATATGAACGTTAGGGGCTGAGAATGACTGAGACCGCTTTCGTGTACATAGAGGTGGTTTAGGCTGTGTAGAAAAAAATTCCCTATATTGTATAAGGCAGCGTGTTATTTTGTCATTCCGTACAGATATCGAAATTTTGTGCGCAGGGAAACAGGTCAGTGCAGGTGAAATAAAAGACAAAGTGTCGCACACGTGCTTTTATATACATCAGGACCCAAGTTAGAACGAACAGAGATTAGGTTCCTTCTCTTTTTTGTTAAGGATCTTTCACTCTTTATCGATATTTTTCCGAATGACTTTCCTTTCTTTAATCGATTATAAAATACAAGAATCTCTAGTGAGGTGCTGTTTGGTTTCGGAATTCTCTGACTACTCATTTCTGTATACCTATATCTGTTTTCTATATCAGGGTTTCAGACGCAAAGTTTCTCGCGGAACTCTTCTTAGTTCTAGGGCTGGAGCCCTTGATGATAATGAGGCTGTTCTACAGAGCTCAAACAAATTTTTTTATGTTTAATACAAAAAAGTGTGTCCCCCTACTGCTGCCCCAACAACATCATGACCCCAGGGCAAAATTGAAGACAGCCTAGGCAGCACTTCTCAATTTACGTATTTATTGTCATGAATCATTATGCCAGATCTTATCGTGGAAGCTCCTATTCAACGTAGGTCCCTGCATCGTCCTCCACAAAAGGAGTGAGTCTCGCAGGGCTCCTTCCCGGGGTGCCCGAGATAATTCTCATCAGATGTATTCCTATATTTGTTTTCCCTACTACATAGTCATATTAGACGGGGGGGGGGGGGGCGTGAAGAGTCTGACCTGTGATTTCACCAAATATCACAGCTTAGGGCCCTACTGCGGGATGTGGGGTCATGGGTATCCGTGCCGTGCCCGGTTGAACTCATCGTTGGGACTCACGAGGTTGTAGCCTTGTAGCCTGGTCAGCCTATTGGGAAGCATTGATGTTTCTACGTGTAATACAAGGTGATACATCTGATACTAAATTCATAGGAGAAGCTTCAAGAGGTGATATAAAACACCTAAACAAGCACTTTTGGTCATAGAATGAGTGGTCGAATCGCAATAGCAAAGGCGGCACAAGGTGTTTTAGAGAGTTCACGAACGCACTTCATCAAAACATTTTCAGACGGATCTGCTACGATATGTTCTATCATTCCCGCTATGGTGGATATGCACCTTCGGATTGGATTAGAGTTTGTTTTTTATTTGCGCAAGGTCCATCAAGGTTACCCTCCCTCCCCCCTACCATCCAAGGAGGTCGTGATCAACAATTTGGGAACCACTGTAGCAAGGTAAAAAAGGTAGAGAAAGAAAACTCTTTTCAGGAAATCGTATCTTAAGGGCGGCAAAATATTGTTTGCTTCAGGCGGCAGAACTTCCAGGACCGGCCCTGGGGCCCATGCATTGAAACGGCACCGAGCAGAGCTCCCAAAATAACTGATGAATAATAAATTATTCAAGTATGACGTCACTCTACACTATCCATTGCAAGGTTTTTAACAGCTGGCTGATGCGAATATATATTTAGGAAAGAGAGAAAATTCAACTGGGAATCGAACCCACGCCCTAGACTACAGAGTCAACGAATATCTCAATCTTTCCTTGGAGCTCGTGTGCACTAAACGGTACCGTACATGGACGGTCGGACACAATTCATGCCAAAGCTCACATTTTCTGAGATTGAGATATCCGTTACCTCTGTTCTAGTAGTCTAGGGTGTGGGTTCGATTCCCCGCAGGGGCAGCTGGATTTTCTCTGTTTCCAAAATATATCTTTGCATCAGCTAGCTGTTAAAAACCTTCGAATTTAATTATTGATTGTGTAATACAACGAACACTCCTGCTTCGTACTGCGTACGCGTTTGAAACCCGTATGTATAAACGAGATGACTGGTAAGTTTCAGCAACCGCCCCCCCCCCCACTATTGCTTTCTTCATGTCGACGTCCCTGTGCTCCTCGTCTGGTAAGGCCCTGTACCAAGGGCCGTCTCAAGAACATCATGGGCCCCCGGAAAAGTCATTTTTCTGAGGCAGTACCTGGAAAATTCTTGAAAAATTCAACTACTTCTCGTTTTTCTCAGGCCCCCTGTTCTCTCGAGGCCCGGGTGGGCCAATGCGTTTTAAGACGGCACTCCGGTACCCTATTAAAACTCGTACATTGTAATAACCAGCAGAAACGTCTCTCGTTTAGAAATGGAATGCTGCAAATATTTCCCTGCTCAGATATATTGCTACTAGATGGCGCTGAAGCCGTACTCGTAATTCGCTGAAAGTTTGTTTCTCCTCTATTATTATTTTTGTACAGGGTTGTTTGCCTTCACCTGTTCGATTTCGAAGTCAAAGCATTAAAGAGCGACAGCGAAGCCGCGCGGTCATTGCTGTGCGTGCACGCGATGGACGACTCGGATTACACGCTGTGTTGAAGAAACAAACGTGTATACTCGTCTTTAATCCCTTCTTTCTTCGCCTTAACATAAAAAATATCGATCTTCGTAATCGAATCATTGGTGGGGTTCCTGTCCTGTGAAATGATCCAGCTTTGCATTTCCTTTCATTGCTATTTAATTAATTAACGCGTACTAAATAGTATTTCAAGATGATTTGTTTCGGGAAGAAGAAGAAAAAGTATCGCTGTACCATTGTGCTTTTGGACGAAACGGATATTATGCACGAAGTTGTGGTAAGTATTATCATAATGATGTTTATTTTAAATGTCATAATCATGGCATTTCCAATCATGGAGAACATTCGTCTAATTTCTCGACTAAAAAAATGTAATGAATCCGTACAAAATATTTCAATACAAAAATCAATGGCTTTCACTAAAAAATTCCAGTAAATAGTAAAAAATGTGGTTGAGAGAGTTAAATATATTTTTGAAGGTCTTTCCTCATTAACAAGTGAGAGACATTAGCGCTTCAATTGGCAAGCATAGAAATATATATCCAGTAGAGAAATTTTTTTAGGTATTCTAAGCAAATGAATGCTATATTACATGACAAAAGAAATTGTGTCAATATTTAAGAAAATATGATGTGTTGAATTTAAAGCAGCACTGTATTTATATGATTTACATAGATTAGAATAATACAAAAATGTCGTTTATTGCTTGTCAACAGGGCCGTCTTAAGAGCATCGTGAACCCCCGGACCAAGTGATTTTTTTGGGGCCCTACCAGCGAATTCTCGAAACTTTGAATCGGTTGTCATGTTCTTGAGGCCCTTCTTCTCTTGAGGCCCACGGACTGTGCCCGGGTAGGCCTATGCGTTAAGACGGCACTGCTTATCAACTTACTTTTCTATCATTGTTGAGGAATTCAGAATAATATCTCTCATCCACACATGGGGAGTATATCCTCCAAAATGCAAGGGTTAAAAATCGTTCTTGCTTGTCTTATGAAGGTAGAAGAGACGTGCGTATCTTTAAGCCAGCGGTTCTCAACCGGTGCTCAATGTGCACCTCCCAGGAGCTCCGCGGTGACTCAAGGAAAATAAAATGAATCAGTAAATTTGATAGATAAGTAAATAAGAGAGGCCTACACAAGGTTCTGCCATAAAAGTTATGCACAAAAAAGGGCTCCTCGACTCAAACGGGGCTCCGCCATAGAAATTATATACTGAAAAGGGCTCTGCGAGTCAAAAAAGGTTGAGAACCGCTGCTTTAAGCCATTCGAGCCACTGGTAATTGTAGAAACTTTCATGAACAGCTCAAAAGTAAAAATCTGGTGTTTAGGAGCTACTTAGACACATCAATGCCAAAACGAGCTCAAAATATGAAATGTCTATACATGAAAAATATAAGAAAAGTATGTTGCTTTTTTGAGAGTAATATTGCCAAATAAAGAGTTAAAAAAGTCTTTATTTTCGATTGACAGATGTAGCCTGAAAAAAAGCAACATATATTGCGGCCAAAATAGGAAAACAGAAGTGGCTAGAATTCCCACTTTTGCGGTGCCATTCATATTCAAGTCCAAACCTACTCATTAGAGCAGGCATCTTCAACCCGTTGCTCCCTGAAGTACCTAGAGTGCTCGATGTTCGTGCCTGATTTTGTGCTCACGAGCACTCTTGATAACATTCCACTCAAATACCTTGTAGAAATTGCATTCACGGATTGATATTATCCTGATTTCATGTATTCGTATGACAAACCTGCCGTAAGTGGTGCTCTTCTTTTGATGATGGGTGCAGACGGCGTTCGGGCTTGGAAAAGGTTGAAGACCTCTGCATTAGAGTGAAATTATTAATTTCTTACATTATTAAACCGGGGGATTTTTCAACCATGAAGAGCCGAGTTGGTCATGACTGAGCAGGGGTTTTCAAACGCCGGTACTTGGAAAGGTTCCAGGGAATTCGTTAGAGTAGACGAGAAGACTATTTACACATCATTTTATGTGTGAATATGTTTTTTTTTCTGAGGAAAGAAAAAGATCTGCCTATATAGCTCAAAGGAGATGAGAACCTCTATGATGCAGATCGGGGGCGGGGGGGGGGGTGGCCAACTTCTCTCTGTTAGAGGGAAGTAATGGTCTCAAACGCAGTGTCGCGCAAGGGAAGTTAACTCCGGAGTATAAGCCGCACCCAGTATGATTACTTACTGTGGCATCGCGGGCCTCGAACATTTTGACAGGATTTAACTAATTAGCTGAACTAGGGGTGGTTTCTGAATTTGAACCAGGGGTGGTTCGTGACGATGGTTCAAATAAAAACAAAACTCTTATGTTGGAAAGAAAAAATGGAGAAGTTGTAATTCCTCTAAATACAGGATATTGCTAATTGCCACCAAAAACATGCAATTCCAAATAAAATTGCCAATTATTGCTTAAAATTATTGAAATTAAGGGATATTGCAAATCACGGTAAAAATATGTATTTCTCAAAAAGAAACGTTAAAAAACCTAGTGTTCACATTTCATTCAGGGAACATTAGGATCTAGGCTACGGCAAAATTTAGATCACCAATCGTCACCAAAAATATTACTATCAGTTTGCAAAATAACCAATTATTGCTAAGATTGATGATAAATAACCTATGGGCAGTGCTGTCTTAACGCATGGGCCCACCCGGGCACGGCTCGGAGGCCTCAAGAGAATAGGGACCTCAGAAAAATGAGAATTGGTTTGGTTGAATTTTTCGAAAATTTTCCTGGTAGGGCCTCAAAAAAATCACTTAGCCTGGGGGCCCATGATACTCTTAAAACGGTCCTGCCTATGAGAGATGAATGAGGGAAGAGCTATTGGAAATTGCAGTGAATTGTTGTTGAAATGCAGTTCCCGGGAAAAACAAAACCCGTTAAAATAAGACAAATCAGTGGAATATCCTGGAAAATACGTGTTATATAATCACACTACTCGCAATGGTCCGTCGAAATGTATTTCAGACATTTTACTGGTCCTTGGGTACATAAAGGTTGAGAAACCTGGCTCTAACCTAACCAAAGTGGAGAATTTTACTTCATAAAGCATTTAAAGTTTATCAAACAAAATAATAATTTGATATTTTTGAATTTGTTATTCTCTGAATTTCGTGCAACGCTTTTCTAGTTTGTCCTTTTTTTTTCCTGCTAAATAAATACTTGACTGAATATTTTTTACCAAAAGACAGCAGCACATTAGTTTTAAATTTTTATCATTAACTCTTGAAAGGGAAATTTTGCTCGTCGAGATTTCCATCACTGACCTCTTGTGATTGCGCTAGAGAGAAAATATTTGCTATTATTACTTCCGTAACTATCACAGTAGGTTTTTGAAGTCAGCCATGTGACCTGTGTGTTTAAAGAGCTTGCGTGTTGAAAATACAAATTGCTTTTTGTCAAATCATAAATACAATTTTTTCTCTACATTAACCGCAATTTCGTAAACCCAAACTGATATCAAAAATGTAATAGTTTTTTTACATTTTGTTGCGGGATATTGGTCTAGATCCCTATAATCCTAGTTCTTAATCTTTTCACTCGACCGCGACCCCAGTAAACCTGAATTAGCATTAACCCGCATAGCCCGCAACTGGAATTGATAGAAATATGAGTTAAAAAAAGGACTGGGTATATATAAAACCTTATACCAACGGTGCTGAACTTTCAGGAAAGAGAGAGCCACTTGATTGGTTTGAAAGCGTGTAGCGGGCCACTTGAGTGATGCGGAACTGCAACGCGAGTCACTGAATTGATCTGTAAATGTGCCGCGGATCACTTGATTGTTCTGTAAATGTGCCGCGGATCACTTGATTGTTCTGTAAATGTGCCGCGGATCACTTGATTGATCTTTAAATTTTCCTCGCATCGCTTGAGTGGTCTAGAACTGTGCCGCGAGTTACTCAAGTGAGCCAGAAATGTGCTGCGGACCACTCAAGTGATGTGGAACTGCACCAGGAATCCCTCAAGTGATTCGGGAATGTTTCATAAGTTTTATACAAAGCCATGCAGTTTTCGTATAGGCTCAATCAAACATATCGTATGTCCCTGGTATGCGTAAAATGACCATACTGCGACAGAGAAATCACCATATCCATTATTGATCAATTAATTTGGTGATCCTATTTTCAGACCTTATTTTCGTCAACAAAATTCCATTCCGAAGACAGATTTCACAGAAATAACATTCATAATATGATTCTAGATGTGATTGCAAAATAAAAAATTCTTGAGACATGCGCAACTCCGCACGTTAATTTTCTTTGATATCACGCCCTTCAACATCAAATTTAAAGTAATTCTTTAACATATCCACACACACACACACCATCCTTTCAACGAATTCGCATAAAGAAGTCAATTAATCGAATCCATTAATCAAGTCGGTAATTATTCATAGAACAAAAACCAAACTAGGACAGAGCATTTTTTTTTTTGTAAGAAGACCTATGACCTTCGACTAGAAATAGTTTGCTCAAGAGGGAAAACGTCCAAGAGCATATTCTAAGAAATAATATATATACATGTTAATATTTCAGGCCTATATTTTTAGAGTTATCTTCCACACAAACAGTAAAAATAAATACAACATTTGAAAACTCGTCGTAACAACTCCATTGTCCGTACCCATCAAGAATAGCGTGCCCAAGTCTTCTTTTTCCTCCTCAATTTTCAAGCTCAAAGAATAACAATTCAAGCTCATTGTGAAGTCATACAACGTCCATTCAAGGACCTAAAAAAAATAATAATAAATCTTTACATGCACACACACACACACGTATAATACATTATTATATCATCACCAGCGATCAAAATACGAGAAGATGGAGCTTCCTCTACGGTCCGATGCTCGGTCATAGATGAATCCAGGTGAGAGAAACGGCAATATATAATGTCTAATAGTGGCCCATTCCAAGAAAACAATTCATGATCCGGACATCATTCTCAGCTGATTGCGGTTCGGCGGTCATCATCAGCACAGCCTTGAATGATTATGGGTCATTCTCTTTCATTTCCATACTTTATCCACGTCTCAAGTTCAAATAATAGTGACCCCCCCCCCCCCCCCCAGAGACGTTTCTTATTGTTTGCTTCCAGTGGGTGGTCGATTCCGTCCATTGCACGGTCAATAATAATAGTTATGATTGGTATTATGATCAAAATCGATATGGCTCTTTCGTAGCATGTGTTTATAATCCATATATATTCCAATTATTATTATTTTTTCCCTATCAGGAAATTCTTGAAATATTTCTTAATGGTATTGATTTCGATATTTAAATGATCATGCTTATTATCAGCGTTATTATGCGTGGACTAGATAGATGGTCGGTGGCACGTTCTCGTGCATGTTAATATCATTCATTTTGCATGTATTCCGATCCTGGGTGGTCCATGGAATATTCATGAATGTAAAGCATTTGTGAATAATTATTGATTTCGAATCAGATGTTTGAATGTAATGACACGGAATAAGAAGGATCTTTGGTCGTTATTATGTGGCCGTGTGATGCGTATAATTTACGGTATTGAGGTGGTTTTTTTTTTCTTCTTTATGGCAATCGCCATTCTACTCGTGAATTTTCAATTATTTTGTTCAAACTATTCTCCCCGTTTTCTTTATGAAAGACTCTGATTCACGTCTACCGTAAAAAAAGCTGTATTCAGAAAAGATGTTACAGTTGGAAAACATGTTTCTGTGCGGGTAAAGCCGCATCTGATATTGACACAGCCAACCCTCAGTTAACGAATATTGTAACGTCTACAACAGTACTTTAAGCTCATGAGACTAATTTAAAATCAATGCAAATCATCAAACTAACTCTCAAAAAAATAACTATAACACGAAAGCGATGTACCGTGTTTTTGTGCGTATAATTATGTGTGGATTAATACTTCCATGATACCGTCGAATTCCGTTATAACGAACTCCAATAGAGCTGAAAAAATCGTTTTGTTATAACGAAATTTCTTTATAAAGGAATTCAAGATTTTTATATTGTACCTATGTAAATTAATCTGGGGGTGGGAAGAGGGATTAGAAAAGTTTCCGTTAAAATGAGAATCGACTTACTTCCTTACAAAACTCATATGACCCCTCTTTACAACAAAAATTCGCTCTCCAGATTTCAAAAACTACAGTTTTACAGAGACTAACTTGTTACGTTTATTCTCTTCTAAGTTGTAAGTTATTAGGAAATGAGGTTGGCTATCCAGGAATAAAAATCGTATTGCATGCAGTGCCGTCTAACGCATGGACTCAACCGCGCGGGCCTCATGAAAATGAGACCTGGTTGAAACTTTCAAGAGCAAGCATGTAGATTGGTAGACAGACATTTTTTTAGCCAGGTAAGGGCCTCAGGATAATCACTTGGTCCGGGAGGGGGAGGGGGCATGATGCCTCTTAAGATGGCACCACTAGTCTGCGAACCAGTGCTGGTCCACGAAAGATATCGCCTAATTCATAAAGCCACTATAATTTTAGATTTAATTTTAAATACAGTCAGGGCCGTCTTAAGAGCATCATGGGCTAAGTGATTTTTCTGTTGTCTCTGAAAATTCTCAAAAAATTCAACTACTTCTCGTTTTTCTGAGGCCCCCTTTTTTCTTGAGGCCTCCGGACCGTGCCCGGGTGAGCCCATGCGTTGAGACGGCAAGACGGCACTGAATGTTGCACCATTTATTGGTTTTTGCCTCGACTGCAAATTAATTCGTTCATTTTTGCGGGTTCTTCAAATTTTTCAACGGAATTGTTGCAAATATGTACAGACGAATCCCGTTATAGCGAAAATCTCGTTTTAACGGACACTTTTATAATCCCTAAGATTAGTTTACATAAGAACAATGCAAAAACCTTGAATTCCTTTATAAAGAAGTTTCGTTATAACAAAGTGATTTCTCTGGTCTCTTGGAGCTCGTTATAAAGGGATTCGTGTACTATGCACTATTTTTTCCCTATTTTTTAACCATTATTCTCTAAACAAGAGGAGTTTCTCTTGTTTTTGATTTTTCCTCCTGTTCCTTTTGCTTTACCGACGGGAGTTTTTCCGGCACGACCGCGTCCTCCGGTGCAATATTATACAGTTTATAACAAAATAAAAAAATTTCATACGGGTTCCCGCCCCCGTCCTGTAACTTTTAATTAGGAAGTTCTTGCCCTGTATTTCGTGAGGCCAACAAACACAATACAAATTTCTAAGTGGAACATTCGCTGAGATATTCGAATTCAGAAATCAGTGAAAAGTTGAAAAAAAACATAATTGAGGGAAAACAGTATTGTCCGTTTCTCTTACTCTGTTCTTTTCCAAGTTTTTTCAGATTTTTGAATTCAAATATCTCAACGAATATTGTACTCAACAAACATGGAATTGTTTTGTTGGTGTCAGCAAGTTAGAAGACAAGGAGACCGTATAAAAATTTAGATTTCTCATTTTCAGACACACTGTATTTTCACTCTCAAAACTGGAACAGGGTAATTTTTGAACACCTGGTGAGCATTTCCTAAATTGGAATCATACCTTTACGACGAACGGTTGATGAGATAAAGGCCGCATTAACACTTACAGGCAGGCGCGTATCTATAGGGGGGTGCACCCCCAAGCGAAATGCGAATATGATAATATTGCATTCAGTAAATTCGTTGAAAATGAATCGTTGATCAATGTTTTTGATTAAATAAAAACTTTGACTAAAAAACGGGGCATTTTTTTTCAAAAAAATTCGGGACAGAGAAAAAAAACCGTGGCTGTCCCGGAAAATAAGGGATAATGTAGGACATATAGTCACCCTATCCCAATGACGTTGAATGTGTTTCGAATCTGTAGGTGCTCGTCATGAGTATTATGTTGGGAATTTGATTTCTGAGTCATTTCTGTGGTGCTTAGAACCTAGTCACGAATTGGAGTCAGGGTGCTCGACATCCCCGACACCAACGCCACTGTCTAGAACGGTGTCGCGGGTCACTAATGCGATCTGCAAATATGCGCCGGTAATTTGAGAATTCTGTGGGTGCTCAGACCAACTTCACAAATTACCGTGGGTGCACAAGCATGCACCCCTGGCTCCGACACCACTGCCCTATTCCCCTATCCACAATGGGGGGATGAAAGAAACAAAAAATCACCCCTCCCAACAACGAGCCCTAGATCCGCCCCTGCTTACAGCACACCCTGTATAACATAATAGTTACAATACATTCAGTGGGATGAATAAGATAATTCAAAACCATTCCATAACCAATCGAAGATTGGGGTTACAGGGTTCTTCCGTAATTCCTTTTTTTTTTTATATAGCCTTTTGATATGAAGGAGGGTGGAGGAAACTGATTTATTGATGGATTTACTCCAATATAATAGAGTTTTTCAATTAAAAATCTCTTTCCTAAGGCTTTTTTTTTTTGTAATGAGTAATTGCTATCAATCTAAATTAATTAATGTCCTGTCTTGATGTCTTGAAAATATACAGGAAAAAAAATATTTAGGGCATCTCGTTCCACAGAACACGTGATTGGATAGCTGTCTGCGTCCTCGGCACCCTTGGAAACGAGATAAGAATTTTTATATTTTTCCCCGTGTGTACTGATCACGACTTCATCTATAAAGTGTCACCCAGGGGTAGAGACCAGCCTCTTTCTCTTAATTGACTTGATTAGTTCAGTAATTTTATAGTGAGCAGAAATGGTACGAATTGTGGACTTCCGGACCCTACTGGGCAAAATTTCGGTGAGCTTCCCCCTCTTGGAGTTCTATTCAGGGCCGTCATGTGTTTTCGGGTATAGTGATGTTCTGTAGGGGTTGGGGGGGGGGCATTTAGCTGGGAATAACAGCTTACATATTTATATATTTTACGTTAAATCTGATAAATCCGGTTATTATACACAATAACCAGTTATTATGCATGATCGCATTTTGGTAAGTTTGATAAATTTCTCTAAATTAATCACTTTTACCGGGGAATATGCATAATACCCGAGTGTCGCTTCGTTGGTAAACATGATAAATCATACTTACATGATAATTCATACGTGTATTGTATCATTATATCGGGGTACGATCGTAAATTTTTTTTTATATTATATTGAGGTTCTACTATATTCACGCATACTAGACTCATTTGGATTTTTTCTTTCAAATTTACCAAATTTACCAATTATGCACAATCGCAGATAAAGGCAAGATACTTCCAAGTACTTATCAAATTTACCAACTACGCTTGTGAGAATAATTATAGATAATTCTATCATGCATATTCGTCGGTAAAAGTGATAAATCTATCAAACTTACCAAGGCGATTGGTAAGTGTGTATAATAACCAGTGAGTATGCATAAAACACGCACAATAACCGCGACGGCCCTGCATAGAGCTCCCTTAAGAGGTAGGATCACTGAACTCGTGCCAGGGGTCCACCTTATTCATACCATTCTATAATATTACTGGATTAATCAAGTCAATAAGACCCTCTCAGTCTCTGGTGCCACAAATGTGAGGGTTTCTTTTTCTCACTGTAGAGTTTTTCTTTTCATCTCAGGGAGTTTAGCCCTGACTTAAGGGATTGTGTAAATTTTGAGGTAGAAATATGTTGAATATGAACTTTCGGGGCTTTTATTAGAGGGCAGCACTAAAAGTTTAACTTCCAGGGGAGGGGGGGGCTTAAGATGGCTTGCAGGAGAAAGTGCGTCCGGGAAAAAGTGTGATTTTTTTTACATAGAATTTTGCGATAAAATTCCACAAAAAATTCCCATGTGGTGATGAATACTGTACAATACCCTGCATCGTCTTGGCTTGAAAAAATTTGAATTACTTCTTCAGAAAAAAATTTGAATTAATAAAGATTTGATGACATTTGTTTCCAATGTATTTTCTAAGTATCAAAAATGCAAAAAAAAAAAAATTTCAAAAATGCAAAAAAGAAAATTCCACAAAGTAAATGCTCTGGTCTGAAAAGGATAAATAGAAAGGGTCTTACTCATAGACTAAAGATATTATTCTAACTCTGTGGTCTTACTCCTTGATATGTTGGAGGGAGGGGGGGGGGGTCTCTCGATACGACCAGGAGGGGCCATGGTCGAAAAAAAGGGGAAAAAAACACTGTCTTATCGAAATGAGATTCAACAGGTGAAAGTTTCAGGACAAATTATCTTGTCGAGGTTAGATATTCTTCAGGTCTGATAAGCATCTCTCTCGTAGTAACTAAGATTTCAAAAGACACATTTCGCTACCCCCCCCCCCCTTTTATTTTCATTTCTTTCCTTCCGATGACTATTTTTTTTTTATGCCCTCACCTTTTAGGTTACGGCCAGTAGTCAGTCAGTCACCTTGAGGCACATGAGGCTATTAAAGTATTTGACCTCCTTCCTTTCCCTTCCCTCTACCTTACATACAAGTGAACCAAAAAATGTCTTACCTTTTTCTCTCTTATGTTTTTATAACAGGGCACGTCTTTTTCTTATTTTGATTGGCCAGGGCAAAGAAAAGATAAGTTGAGATGGAAAAAAAAACGAAGCAATGAATGGGGGAGAAACGTTCTTAAGACGTTATATTAGAAAACAAGGCGGGAGAGATGGGGGAATAATATATCCATGGTTATATAAGATGGTGCTCATCTCGAAGGCCAGGTGCTAAAAAAAAGGGAAGCTTTTATTTAGATTTAAGATACAGGGGGTGAGGAAAATGAGATACACGATTTCAGGAAGTGACCAGTTGAACCAGTATTTTATGGAACAAGTTGAGAGCTTTTTTAAGGAATTATGCAAAGTAGCTTTTGTTCTGAATTAATGGTGTGTAACGGATGGATTTTACTCTACCCCTTTTTCCTCTCATGACAATATTCTAAAATTGCTTAGTCTTTGATGTTTCGGATGAAGTGGGTCAAAGAAATGTTCTTTTCCGTTTGTGTTATTGTTGTTTTGCATTATAAACCGATCATTGATGTAATGCCGTTTCACGGCCATGTATGGCTTAGAAAATCCCCGCGTTGCGGTTTGGCTGGTCAATGTTTGAATCGTTATAATTGCCCCCCGGTCTTAGAGGTTATTAACTTGTGGGTCCGTTATCTTGAACTTTCTCGTGTGAGAGGGTTTTGAAATTGTCCGTGGCGTAGGACTTTGAAGGATGCTGTGTCTATTCATGTGTACAAAAGCCGTGATCCAGGATAAATGGAAGACAGCTTCCACGAGAGTTAAAATGCTTTCTTTAGGTGGAATTGAATTTTTCTCAATATCATTCTCCACGCTTTTTTTTTTCCGAATTCACCTCGGCATTAATTTTTAAAAGGTCTCTATCTTTGATGTAATGTGAGCTGAGGAAAACTATCTCCCTATTTTTCATCTGTC
The DNA here is from genome assembly GCF_987345545.1 of Pholcus phalangioides. NCBI lineage: Eukaryota > Metazoa > Arthropoda > Arachnida > Araneae > Pholcidae > Pholcus > Pholcus phalangioides. Next base: position 35,987,388 of record NW_028301596.1, on the reverse strand, counting down.
TCCATCAGAGCTGCCCTTAGCAGTGCGTGACAAGAGTGATCAGAACAGGACCCGCGCTTTGAGGGGCCCCGACATTCATGGTAATAAAAGTGAAAAAAAAAATGCATAATTAACATTTTTTTAGTAAGTAAAAATCTTTATTGATCCCGAATTTTCGTCAATTCCCGAATTACTGTTTCGTCTTTCAGCTATTCCAAACTTTCAATAATTCTGGAATTATTTATTTTATAAATTCAGAATTTTCATAGGGGTGCGGCTATATATATTACGGAAAATGTGATAAATCAAACTGATTATTATACATAATAATCGGTTATGATGCATATTTGGTAAGTTTGTTAAATTTATCTCTCTTATCGTGACATTAACAGTCACCCCTCTTTTACGGACGATTTTTTTTTTTCTCCAAATTGCCCCGATCTGCACCAGTTTATTATTTCGATGAAATAAGCTAATTGTTCGTATACAGTATTTTCAATATTGATTTCAGAAAAGCAAAAACGCTAATTTAAGTAAATCAAAACAATGTGTATGGTGCAAAGTAGAAACATGCATGCATGGCGTTAGTCATATCCGAACAAGCTATAAATTTTGAATCAGAAACTTTTTGCTTTTTTCGTGATTTCACTTTGTTCGTGTTAATATGGCTAACTGATAAATGTCCCGTTTTTTCGTCTCGATGAAAATTGTGGTCACGAATGAACATCCAAATACCGAATTATACAGTTATTGGATATTTAACAATCCAAATATGTAAATTCTGGCTTTTTTTTTCTCTAAAATCAATTCTTAGTATTGAGTTTAACGTGGTTCGTTGGATATGATTAGTTTCGTTGGAAATGATTGGTTTTGAGATGGTTTCGTTTTTGATGTCGATCAAGAGATAGCTAGCACGAAATTACACAGAAGCTTTAGGCACTCTTGGGTGCTTCAATGAACATCGAGGTACTCGTGAGAACTAGGTTGGAGAGATGCCTGTTGTAAGATCTTAGGAACTTCAAGGAACACTTTTAGGCCTTGCTTAGCTCTTTAAGGGCCGTATTCACCGACATTGTATAAACTGTAGTCACAATTTTTGGATAAGAGATCAGCATAGATTGGTTAAAAATCTGAATTTAACCAATCCGTGTTGATCTCTTATCAAAAAATTGTGACTGGTTTAAACCATGTCGGTGAATACCGACAAAAATTTTCTGATCCGCATTATAACTATCACATCGGAAATCACTAAACCTTCTAAAAATTGTCACCCATTTTCAAGAAGAATTTCTTTTCCCGATTGTGAGCTGATAAATGCCCCCCCCCCCCAAACACAAAATAATAATAATAAAAGCAAGGAAGGGGGGGAAACTATTTATTTCTTTTACTTATGCTGTACGAAATTATACTATACTTCCTCGGTGGATAAAGAAAAACGTCGTCTCTCTCCCCTTTCTGTTATCAGACTTTGAACAAAAGCTACCTACTGGCAGTTGATTGACAAGACGGGGGAGGCATGCTATCAGGAGAAGCCAATTTACAGTGGTATGTTGACTCGGGGTTGACGTTTTGAGAGAGTTTTAAGAACCCGAGATATTTCGGGATTGTCGCTGCAAGGTTGAAAGAAAAATTGAAATATTGAAAAGTTTTTCTATTACATAATTTTCTGGAAACACAGAAGAGATGATCTACGAACACGCTCAAAGTAGTGGTCACCAAAAGTTCCGTGCCCAAGATTGTATGTGATCATTTTTCGCGAGGGTAGTGGACATAAATACTCATATTTATATCAAAAACTTTTAAAATATCTGACTACGTTTCAAACGCCATTTTCGACGAAAATATACACTTTTTTTTCCATTTTTTATGGAAGCCACGTTTTTTGATTCCAAAACAGGTCTTGTTTTGATTATATGATGCATAGAATCGAAGTTACGTTCAGTTTAGTGTTGTTAAAGTTATCAATGAATGAAAACTTTAAATGTGTTTCATGTGAAGAATGCTATTTTTTACAATTTTACTTGAGTTTGAAACACGATTTCTGAAAATCTATTGATTGTATCATTACAAAATTTTAATATGATATTTTGACATGTACTGTTTAGTGAGTTAGGAGCCAAAATCTAACGCGTCTATCACATATGTTTGTCTAATTACAGTGTTTTATGCACGTTATGCCAAATGAAATTTCGAAAAGTTTACACTTTCATCAACAGATTCGGATGTAACTTATGAGCATGTCATACAATCCTTTAAACTTGATTTCATAACCTGCGCCATTACATGCTGTGAAAAAAAAAAAAAATTCATTTACAGAACGTTTTGCAATCGTGTTTCGAATATCACGTGAATTTCTTTTCAAAATCTGACACAAAAAATGACTTTTTTTTCATAGAAAATGGCAAAAGTCCAAAACTCGTTATTGTTTTCACTATTTTGAGACACTTTCTATCAAAAAAAAAATTTTAAGTTCACTCCAGTACCGTTTTATAGAAAAGTGAGAAGAAAAGTAGTCGGATACCTTAACTGTAACATAGCAACTTGTTAGTCATTAATGGGTGCCGAAAAGAGAGCGTGTCCTACACTATCAAATAAAATCGGTGTCGATTCGAATTGGCAACTGGCGACTGGCATGCAGTGGTGGACATCACAACACCTACAAAGCAAGATACATAGGGTTTTCTCAGGTCCTTTGACGGAATACTAACCGGTTCTTGATAACATAGAAAAATAAAAACACACAATGATACAAACGGAAAGAACAGAAGCCACTGGTTAGTTTTTTTTTTTTCCTCACCAGAATCTATAGATTCGTTCCGACTACCACGGATATCTTTTATTTTTACAAGTGTCTGTGTGTGGATTCATTGCCCACGCTCATGGGAGAATCCATGAGACAAGACGAGGCGGTAAGAGTCAAGAGTCATAATGTATCATGGGTAAAAAAAAAAAGATAAAAGAAGTTGTGGTGCTTTTTTTTTTGTTCATTTCGACCGACCACGAAATCATTGGTGTGCGTCATGTCCAGCGAAAACAAAACTGCTTGATGGTGTCCTTCACGGTCGAAAAGAAGCTGTGGGAAAGGGGAATCCATTACTAAAAAATAAGAGAAGATGCTTTTCTTTTTTTTCTTCGATCATTTGATCATTGGTTATATTATATATCATAACCATTTATGGGATGAGAGATTTTTTTTATTTTCATTTTCAAGGTTACAAGGAAGAAAATGATCTCATGAGGATCTCGACTGATCCATGGATCGAAATTATTCATCTGATTGCTTCAGATGCTTTTCTTAATACCGCTATCTTTGAAAATAGTCTCGTTAGGTCTCAGTTTTTATTTTTGAATATGAATTTTTCTGAGTATTGGCTTCATCGTATTCTAAATATTTTCAAGTGTAACGCGTAGTTTTCTAAACTTTTTGTTCCATTTTGCCCCCCCTTCATCATAATTTTTTTCTCTCGTCGCCCCCGACTAAAGCGAACTTATAGGATCTTAAATTATACACGTAGCTTCTATCAGCCCACCCCCCAACCATTCCATCGCCCACCTAGGGGGTGACATTGCCCACTTATGTGAAACACTGGTATAAATCATCCTTTTTGTTTTCTGGTCTGTTTTGGATGATGGAGCGATATTTGGTGCACGATCTTACAGATGTATTGTCCCATAATTTTGACCGTACGGAATTTATACAAATATCCCGTATTTTCGACGAAACGCATTCGAACTTTTTATCTTGACTGAAATCATGGATGAAAATAATCTTCACTACTTTTAATATACATTGTTATGGAATAATGTATAAGTAGTTTAATTTAATTAGTAGTATTCAATTAATGTTCTCATGTTCAATGGTTTTTTTTCCCGTGAAAATCATTTATTTTATTTATTTACTTATTTATACAATATTGCTCGGCCGAGGACTATACAAGAGAATGCGTTGGTGAATAATCTTTATACACTTGATGCATTTAATACACCGCACTGTATTAAAATATATTTTAATACACTGTGGTTTGCAGTATATTCCTTTATTCAAGCCTACAACATTGGAAGTCCACTAATAATACATCAGACAAAATTACCGACCGAGTTGTTTGCTTTCGGATTCGGAGGGGAGATGGCAGCACTTCTCAAACACATGGCAAACATTCCTCAGAAACGGACGTCAAGCAACACATACACAGCACATTTCGACATGCATCTGTAAGAAGCGCCACAGAAGAATATTTACAAGGTACATGTTGGGTATTTTGCAGGAAGTATAACGTCCCTTTATTTCTTTTCCATTGACATTTTTTAAACAATTTCAACCATAACTGGCATTTCTCCCCCCCCCCCTCCCGCCTTTTAGCAACTTCTTTGGCAAAATTGGTGATATTCCTTATTTTTCTCGATCATAAACGTCGACCAATTTTTAAGGTATTAACCTGCCGTTTCACCTGTTAAAGTTGTTAAATAACGACGGAATCCGTCTAATAACTCAATCCATGGTTATCTCGTTGTTGTTCTTGAAAAGAAAGGAGGAACGAGTCCATTTCGTGATTTAATTTATAATAAACGTGAAACAAGCCTATTAGAAATTCTATGTGTGTTATAACTTGGTACAATATGATTAAATTTTATCAAACTGGTTTTTAAGGCGTCCAACATGTTGTTGTTTTTCCATGGATAACTCTCTCTCTTTCTCTCTTGTACGCATTGTGGTTGTCAGCTGCTAACATCATGTCACGCTTGCCCTAAATTTACAAAAACACACTTTCTCCTTATGGTGAGATCGTTTTCGTCGATTTCAACCGTAATGTGTCACGCGTTTCATGCTTCCAATATGGTGGATAAAATTTTTCTTTTTCTATCATTTGCTTGCTTCTAGATTTATCAAAGCATATAGCTTTGACAGATTTTGTGTGCCAAGCACGAACTGTAGGATGCTTAGTGTTTTAAGTTTTGGATAGTATTCTCCAGAACTTTAAAGTATCCGACTACCTTTCTTGTGAAACACTCAACATTCTGTGACATTCATGGCTTCCAACAACGATACGACTGACAGAGCCTAGAACGATTCTCGTCATTTTTTTTGTTTTTCAACGCTATAGATTTACTATAGAAGGGGGGGGGGCGTCGTACGTGACAAAGCATGAATCTTTGGATGCCTGATTCCCCCCCCCCCTCCCCCAAAATATATAAAGTCGAGGCTTTGGAGCCTAGAAGTTATTTTCGCACCGGGCCTCGCGTCTGATAAGGGTGGCCAAACAAAAACAAAAAAATGATGATTCCAATGGTTATGTCTTTGTTGTTATATGTAGGCTGGTACTCGCCTAGCCCTTCTCGAATGGCAATCAAAATAAAATATGTATATATATATATTCATTTATTTATTTATTCATTTATATATTGATTTTTTGTGTGTGTTCTCTATACAAAAAATTTACAATTTTAGATCGATCACCGTCAAATTTCAATTTATTTATTAATTTCAATTTATTAATATGTTAAGTAAATGATAACAATACATTTGGTTGACGAAAACCACCAAGGAGACACCAAGGTCCCATACTGGTTGTCACAATGAAGTTAATTCAATGACATTACAATTACCATACAATGTAAAATAAAAATTCACTATGTAGTAATTTTGAGAGTGAAAACAAAAAATTATGATAGAAAAAAAATAGGAAGGGGGTGGGGGGGGGATGCAATTACACAAACACGTATAATACATAAAATATAAATATATATATAATGCAATATTGCAACTATCACACGGGGGGGGGGTGCTTTAGTGATTATAAAAAAAACTATAAATCAACATACGATTATGTGTGAATTGGACTGGCAGAGCAGAGGTGACAGCAAAGGTATTTTAATTAAGAATTCGACCGGAGGAGACAGTAATGCACACACAACAAGGAGTCATTGAGCATCTGAGGATGAAATCAAATGTAATTTTCAATATTGAAAATTTGTAGCAAGTGTTTTTTGAGTTGTTTTTTTTTTTGAAAATTGAAAATGAGGGGAAGTGACTGTATGAGATCATTTGGAAGACTATTAAAAAATTTAGGAATGAGAAAGCTAAAACAAATTTTAAGAATATTTTTATGAGCTAAAGTAGCGATAGTTTTATGAACTACGGGTCTTTAAAAATCTAGATGTCTTAAGGGAAGGATGTTTAATTGTATTGTATGTATTTGCTTGCCAAAATTGTAATAACTTTTTTTTTGTAAAGAAATAATGTGAGCAATATTGGTGACATAATCATTTCCCCAGAGTGGCAGACCATAAAGTAAGTGTGAATGAAACATTGAGTAATTATGTGTCCTTATTGGCACACAGGGCTTGAGTTATGAAGAGAGACTTCATTTTTTGAATATGTTTACATTGGATGAACGCAGGTGTCGAGGAGATATGATCGAAGTGTTCAAAATTTTCAATGGGATGGATAGGATGGACCATGAACTTTTAGTACACCGCCAATCGACTGCTTTTACAAGGGGACACCAGTATCGATTGGTGAGGGACAATGCAAGGTTATGGTGTCGCAGGGAATTTTTCTCTAATAGGGTTGTTAATAAATGGAATAGCTTACCCCCGGAGGTAGTAAATTGTAACACAATTGACACGTTTAAAAAGAAATACGATAAACATGTTGGGGTAAATCGAGAAGCTATCCATTCTTAGAATAAGACAACCATAAGTATTCTTTATGGGCATTGTATAATATTTTATCATGTATATATTGTTTATAATTTGTGTTAATTGCATTTTTAATGGGGTTGCTGTATTTTTGAAACATATGACATCCATATTTTTATGGGCATCTTTTTATCAGCCACCTCGTTGGGCATTTTGCCTGTTGTGGTGTTGTATTTGTATTTGTATAATAATAAGTTAACGAAAAAGATCGGTTACATATGGTTTCAGGTTGTGGAATTTGTATAAAATGAAACGAAGTTTTGATTTTAAATGATTACAATAAGATATCCAGTTTAGATTTTATCAATATAAATACCAAGGTATTTTATGTCAGTAGCAGAAATAAAGGAACTATATGTTCGGAACTTCGTATATATATATTTCCGAAACGAGTATAGCCGTGGTTCTTTTTTGCAATTTTGGGTTCACTTACGTCGGTCGTTCAATTGTATTATCTAACCCAAAAGGTAATTCATTTCCATTAAGTTGTAATTCACACAATTTCAGTTTGCAGGTGGCGTTAAATAATATATCACGTTTTTCCTTTGATTTGAATTGCACAATAATAGGCTTGATCTTATCCTTTCTTGTCGTTGGAACACGGTTGATGGTACTGATATCAGGCTCCAAATCGAGAAGATCCAGTTTCTGTAAAGTTGTGGATTTGATGCTATGTATGTCCTCATTCCCTGTTTCAGGGAAGGCCAAGAATCTCAATGTTAGTACGTCGTAAATATTGCTGCAGATCAGCGATGTCAGCCTGATATGGCGGATATGTGATCTCATTGTGGCATTATTTAGGATTGTTGTTGCTCTACCATTTCCCTCATTGTGATCAGTTCTTGTGATTGAGCTGATATTATCTGCGACATTAGGCTCGTGAGTGACTATATGATTCTCGAAGATTGTGGATGTACACTAAACAATTTTTGCAGATTCAGGTGATAGAGAGCCAACAATTTCGTTCACTGAGTCCGGGATATTGATATTTCAGTGTTGTAGATCTAGGCTATTATCAGCAGCTACATTGGGAGTATACCTGCAATTACTGACACATTTCCAGTAGTTTGCTCATTGGTATCAGGTTCTGATGTCGAAGGAGTTGTCAATGAATTCGCATTCTATCGAAGCGAAGCACATTTAAAGCACATCCAGTTGTCTCTACGCTTTTTTTAAACCTACGGAAACCTTTTTTACTGTATCCGGCAGAGAAAAAATGAAAACATTCCTCACAATTACAACATGCTAACTTATCATCCTCGTTTTTAATCAGTTTTTTACATCGAAAGCCGTTTGGCCAGTCATTTGCCGAATTCATGTTGATTTTCTTGAATTATTAAGCACCCTGTTGCCTTATTAGTTACTTAAGTATAAAAATTATATGAAAATGAAATTATTCGAAGTCGGAAAAAAAAAAGAAACAATAGGATATTACGCGGAGAGCAATCGCGTGTCAACACCTCCCTCGCGCTGCCAGATCCAAATTTTGCATATATACCAAACAGGACTCGACTTGAACGAAAAATTATTGAAAATTCTACTTTAAAAATTCATCAGAGCAGGGCAAAATACCCGAAATGAGCAAAATACTATCGGGCAACAATGGTTCCTGGGTTTCAACAATCACTTTCGGAATGTTTATTTTGGTTACCGTGGTTTACTAGCAATGCGTTTCAGATATGCATATGCCTTTTCAATGGTTTGTCACTTCTTTAATGCTGTGTGTGTGCCAGTATTATAGTTTATACCTTTAATCAAAAATACCAAACTGGAATATCTTTACACGCGGTGTTTTTTCCTACTAATTGAAAAACCCTTTTCGTAAGTTAGTAACTTTAATTTTCTGTTCAACATATTCTTTTTGAATCCTCATTCCTACAATCCATAAGTGTGCCCGCACCAAAGGTAGGTCCTGGGTGGACTCCACATAAAAAAAAAACCATAACTATACTCAACACGAATTATAGTTCTTTAAAAAAAGGCATGAAAATTATACATATTTAAATAAACGATCAAGATCACAACCAGTAAGTCTTCGGGAGATCAACAAGTTCCATGCTAGGTACCCTATCGTCATTGGTACCTTGAGGAATAATAACAGTGGCTAATGGTTCTTGAGAAAGAAGAGTTGACGATGAAGATGTTCCGCTTCGATGGCGTAAGGTACTTATTACACTATAGGAGTAGTTCAATAACCTAACATGTGTGGGCGTGGAAACGGATCATTACTCACCTGAACAACAAAAAGAGACGCTACCAGTGGAGTATTCGTTTGTTTAACTATTCTCATTGCACCAGCTTTTTTTTTTCTTCTTTGAGAGGCGTCTTTTCTTTAAAATATAATTTATGTCTGGGAAGAGGAACTTTTAGTTTTACGATGAACATCACTTCCATGGATATGTTTATGGTTTTAGTTTTATAGAGAATTTTTTTTTTCATGTTTTTCGATTTATCTATCCAGTACAGCAGTGTTTTCTCAAGTTTTTCCCACCTATGGATTAAAGTCTTAAGCACGCAGACATTCAATAAGCTACTTATACAGTATAACATGAAAATTCAGACATTTGCCGTTTCCACTTCAACATGCAGTCAGCCCCGCTTAGTAGGGTAACGGATACTCCGGTTAAACAAATGAAATATTCCGGCACCGAAATTTGTCCCATAGAGACAATATTTAAGTTCTCCGCATCGTGTATCCGATTAAGCGGGGCTGACTGTATATAATATAGGTGGCAGTACTACTAGAATACAAAATACGCATAACTCTGACAACATAAATGCGTTGGAGAAACACATTTACATACGCACAAACAACACGTTCGTTCATGTACCAATTCGTTATAAATTCCACAGTTATAATTCGTTATAAATTCCACAGTTATAATTCGTTATAAATTCCACAGTTATAATTCGTTATAAATTCCACAGTTATAATTCGTTATAAATTCCACAGTTATAATTCGTTATAAATTCCACAGTTATAATTCGTTATAAATTCCACAGTTATAATTCGTTATAAATTCCACAGTTATAATTCGTTATAAATTCCACAGTTATAATTCGTTATAAATTCCACAGTTATAATTCGTTATAAATTCCACAGTTATAATTCGTTATAAATTCCACAGTTATAATTCGTTATAAATTCCACAGTTATAATTCGTTATAAATTCTACAGGGTGCATGTAGGATTGATTAATTGTCTTAAGCAGGACCGAAGGACACATCCAAGAATGAGGTCCTTTCATTAGATTGACTTCGAATGAAATTTATATGTATTGCACTTTCTTCTTTTTTAAGTTGTCATGAACCCCTGGTATAAAGCTTCATCGCATAATTTATTATAATTTACATTTGATCAATTTTATAAATGTTAAAATGTAATATTTATTCGAACACAGTTTCAAATATTCTAGTATTTCTCTTTGCATTTTTAAATACTTTTTTTTTTCATTTTTCAAATGTGGTACAACATAGTTTCCCAAACCTTTTGTTACATCGCCCACTTAATCAGAAATTTTTTTTCTCTCATCACTCCCCAACTCAAGTGAGCCCATGATCCTATGCTAAATCCGTAGCTTCTATCCCCCCCCCCCTCCCGGACCATTCCATTGCCCACTTTGAGAAACACTGCAGTAGAACCTCATTATAGCGGACTAATTGGAACTAAAGGTTGTCCACTTTAATGAAAGTCCGGTTTGTAACAAATAATTCTTATATGCGGGATGAAATGCAACAAGCTGTACATCAATAGAAATGCAGTAGTTAGCTATAAAATTATTCAATATATATTAAATAAAAACAAGCCTTCAACATAGGTTGAATTGAAAAAGATGTGTACGTATACACTGCATTAATCATAATTTTTCTGGCTGGCGGTATGAGTCATGCAACTTATCCATGTTTACGCAAAACAACACGCGGGGATAGGTGTTTAACTAATCGTTTACTTGGAAAAACAAACTAGTCGTCAGATAAAAGTAAGCACCCTTTAATATTGTAACAATTTTTTCAACTGTCCGTTATAATAAAGTTCTACTTTATACTGTCCACAACTCTTTAAAAGGTGATCACATCGGGACTCGGGATTTCTGATAGCAACAACCTAATGATAACTATATTTTAAAAAAGGCCGTTTGCAAGTACGGTGACCATACATCCCGTTTGGTCGACCGGGACGTATGGTGAATTGGACAGCTCTGTTTTCCCTTCCCACATATTCGGTTGAGAAATGTTCAACGGTTCTGTTTTTTTTAATTCTAAAACGGCACTTTTTCCCACTTTAGGGCGGATTCATATCTGCAAACACTCACCGTGTCGTGTCGGACACGGCAAACCTTCTTTAACATAATAGCAATGAACGTATGCATGTCTAGAGCATCGTAGGTGCGCAGGCGCAGAGAGACATTTTTATGTTAAGGCATGGTAGCCGTGTTTGACACCACACGGTGAGTGTCTGTGGATGTGAAACCACCCCTTAAGCTAAATTCTGCATTGTTTTTTATTCGGCCATTGCGAGGCACTAGAATGGAATTTTCTAATGTATATCATGGGTTACGATATCCTTTTTAATTTAAGATACGTTTTATGGATCCCTTGAGAAAGACTCTCAGGAAGAGAGAATTTAAATTTAGTCAAGTTGCCTTCAGTGTGGCAAGACCATTGCAAAAGCAGCTCCTCACGTACATGGATCACACTTCCAGCCTCTTACATAGTCTTCCAGCGTAATAACGATAACTTGCAAAGAAAATAAAGGTTTTATAAAACAGCTTCAGAATAAGCAAAAATAAATTTTCGATTAAAAAAAGGAAAAAAAACCATTATCCGAAGTTCCGATAACTATAAACGAATTTTTTCCCATGTTATGATATCGGTCTGTTCCGTTCTTTGCTAACTTGATAACAATACCCCAATGATAACATTATATGTGACTATAATAAGCGGCATCGGCTCTTTTTCAAAATACGTATATCTTTTTTATTCTGGTCTGATTTTTTTGTAAGATAAGGTATATATATATATAAATTACATATCTTACATTTTTCTTGTTTCTTCCATTTTGATTTTCTTGTGGTTTTTCCGTTCCTGGGTATTGCTTTTGTTTTCCTTATAATTATGATATTGTCTCCGGGTGAAATTTTGGCATTTCCTTATTGATATTCGAATGCTTTTTCCCTACTTCACATATTTTAACTGTTATATCAGAAATAAGGAATTATATATTACTTATTTTCTACTATGCGATAAGTTACCTCCAAGTTATTTCCATGTAATTTTGTAATTTTAAAGTTTAAATGCTATCCGGTTTCATCCTCAAAAACAAGAGTTACACCACTGTGATCAGCAGACTCTTCAATAGAAAAATATATTTATTATACTGTCAAAATGTATTGTTAATGTACAATTTTGAAGAAAGGTGGCAGCACACCTTTTCAGCATTCCTCTTTTTCATTCATTCATTCAGCACCTTTCGAACACGTGCAACGCTTGACATTTGACGCTCACCACACCTTCGCTCATTGATCATTTTTGTCGCACCACGGTCATTTTTCTGCACACGAGGGCTAATTAGACCTACAATTTATTGCCGATTCCGAACGGCAGGCTTGTTTTTTATACTCGTCGAGAGGTTGATGCGCTAACCCCTCGATGGGGAACTTCCTGTGTTAGCAATTTTTTTCTGCGGTCTGTCGCCGAGAGAACTCGCGTCACCTCTAAAAATCCTTTGGTACTTTAGGCGAGTGTCTTGTCGACCTGGGCTACCACGCCCACCACACCTTCGAGTTAATTAATTTGTTGGGTAATGTTGTATAGGCTCCTTTCTAAGCGCCGGTTTGGAATCAATGTCGTGCCATATAGTGTTGCGCCTTACAACGTCCATGCCTTACCGTCAATGGCTTTAGTACCAACAGGTATTAGGCGTTTACGTAATTTCAAAATAATCGTTAGAAAGAACTGTGTTTAGAACTTGGAGCCTGTCTGAATGAAAGCAATTTCATCTTCCGCGTGTGCGGTTAATTGCTTGATGCCATGATTGAAAGCAAGAAAAATTATTAATTTTATTATTTAAGAATCTCAAAGAAAAGACTATTTCAATCAGTACTTTGACAGAATTGGAGCTCGATATTTCCACAAACAAAAAAAAACTTAATTTATCTTTTTGCGCATTTTGCTTTCTTTATACTAAGTTTTATTTTTTTGTTCAGAAAATAACACTTAATATCTTCACAACAGATTTATCTTCTAAGATAAGATCAGATGAAATCTCTATTGAGAAAATGAGATAACACACATAGAATGGTTTTTGTGATAAGCAATTGGAACAGAACGGATCGTTTAACCCCTTTACCATTATTTGGAATTTATAGACTGATGATTAAACCATTCGTTTCGTGAAAGAATAGTGCTCTGTTTTCCTCCAAAAGTGATTTAAAGGAAAGCTCAAAAGAGAAGCTATCCATCCAGGAAATCACGGAGCAAACACACCATTAAAAATCGATAATTTTATAACAGTGTTCTTTGTTCCAACCTAAAACTGCTTCCCCTCCCGAATTTTGCCACCCGGGGGCAGTTGCCCCCCTCTCTAGTTACGTCCCTGCTTAAGTGACCTGCGGACCTGTTCCAGATCACTTAAGTGGCCCGCGACATTTCTTCCAAACCGATGGAGTGGCCTGCACTCCCTTAAAGGTTGAGCACCTTGGCTCAAATCAGTATTTCCCAAAGTGGGCGATGGAATGGTCCAAGGGAGCGATAGAACCTACTTATTCAACATAGGATCCTATGGGCTTACTTAAGTTGGGGGGCGATGAGAAGAAAAAATTTCTGAAGAAGGGGGCGATAGAACAAAAAGTTTGGGAGACCATGGCTTAAATCAAGGGTGATTAACCTTCAGGGAAGTGCGAGCTACTTCACTCTGCCATAAAAGCGTGTCGTGTTCCACTTCACTGCTATCAAAACGCTCCACGGGCCATTTAAGTGATCTGTAAATGTGCCACGGGCAGCTTGAATGCTCTGCAACTATACATAAAGTCACTTAACTGACCTGAAAATGTGCCGCTGGCCTCATGAAGTACCCTGGAACTGTGCGCGATTAGCTCAAGTGATCGGGAAAATGTGCCACGTGTCACTCAAGTTATCTGGAATCTGGAAATGCACCGCGGGGCGCTAGATCTGCAACTGTGGCTCAAGACGCTTAAGTCTTGACTGAAGTAAGGATCGGAGTATGTGGGGCGGGTCATTCAACCGATCTATAAACTGATATTGCTGAACTGATTCGCTGAACTGATCTGGAAATGTGCCACGGGTCACTCAAGTGATCTGAAAATGTGTCGCGGAACAATTAAGTGATGTGGAACCGCACCGCGTCGTTCACCTCACTGGTATGAAAACGTGTCGCGGGCCGCTTGAGTCATCTGAAAAGATGCAGCGGGCCACTTAAGTGATCTGGTAAATATATGCCACAAAATTAGCTTTGCAGTCACGGGCCACCTTAAAATGACTCCGAGGCAGTGCCGTCTTAACGCTTGGGCCAACCCGGGCACGGCCCGGGGCCTCACAAAAATGAGATCTGGTTGGAAATTTCTAGAATTTACCAGGTAGGGCCTCAGAAAAACCACTTAGCCCGGGGGCCCCATGATGCTCTTAAGACGGCCCTGCTCCGAGGGCCACATTTGGCCCGCGGTCCACGTGTTCAGCATGTATGGCTTGAATAATCAATGAATAGATAGTTTCTAAGACCAAAATTTTTTCTGCAGCTTTAAACGGCACGCATTATTTACTTATTCAGGCATTATACAGGAAATATGCAAATTAGACAGTACAAAGAGAAGCACTTTTTTTTAAATAAATTCCTATCAAACGGTGTTTCTTATCGATTAAGGAATTAAGTTTAAACCGATCAAACTGATATTTTCACTGATTAACGTTTAGTTTTACGACTTCTAATGTTCTTCCGTGAGAAATGGAGCATGGAAAAGAATTACGCGATCACTTTGAGAGCAAGTTCACAGCGATTTCGTCTGGGATTCGAATCACTTCATCAAACACGATTACGGTCTCTTTTTTTGTGTTATTTCCGCAAATTCTATTTATTATACAGTATTTCCAAAATCAAGCGATTACCACACGGAAGCCGATGACAGAACTCTCAAGTATAGTAACTTTTCCGATAATTCATCACCGGTGATAAATGTATTGATGAGAAAATTATGATAATATTTATTTGAAGAAGTAAATGAAAAAGATTCTAGTCAATTTTTCTCTTTTTCCCAGAAAAATTTTCCGCGAACACGCAATACGTCTCTTCCTCTATTTGCTCTTATTGCGAATATGCGTGAGTGCTTAGCTGTGATGAAAGAGTGAGGTGGATACACAGCTGGATGGATCCGAAAAAAGTTCGGAAGGGTTAAAATGATTGACTGTGCCATATTGTGCCTGTCGAAAAAGTGTCGAGACTGTTTTATAGTTCATTTCTAGCCGGCATGTGTAGTAGATTCAACAAAATATCTATGAACCTATTGTCGCTATTTGAGATTTCAGTTACGAGTTCCGAAAAACATTGAAATACTCTCATGTGTTGAGCCTGATTCCAGCGTGGACCAGTGGGGCATTCACTAAAATCCCTGAGGGTTTTAACCCATTCAGACATTGCGGGCCAAAAAACATTTTTTTTTATGAAGCCCGAGTGGCCAGCAAGTGGTATTGCCGTATAGCACCAATATTGATACAGTAGTGTTTTAACGGATGGGCCCAACGAGCTCCAAGGCTCCGAAGGCTCGACAAGGAGGGTCCCTATAATGTTGGATAATTTCATTTATGCTGAGGTTGTTTTTTTTTCAGTTTATTTCTTAAACTTTTTTTTTTCATATATGAATTTTCATTAAGGGATCCGAAATTATTTTTTCATTAAGACATTCTGAAATTATTTTTTTCATTAAGACATTCTGAAATTATATTTCCATTAAGACATTCTGAAATTATTACCAACTCGCCTTGGTAAAACCTTAGTCTTACCGGTAAATTTTCTAGGTTTTACCAGTCTTCGGGCTTTTACCGTAACATATATCAATCAGCCGTGCCGCTATAACAGGCATGCAAGAGGTTAGGTCAAATGATCATTTTGTGAAGAATTAGTTTGTTGTCGATCGACACAGCCCAGTTTCATCGGCATATTATCCAAAGGGTCCTTTTGACTTGCTCGACTTTCGTGCAAAAATTAAGAACGGTGATGTGCTAATGAAAGACTTCAGTTCAGATAACTCCAAATTGATTTCATATGTCCGAAGGATAAATTATATTGACTAGAACATGGTCGAATGACTTCTAATTCTGCTTGCTTTCCCATTCAGATATATTTGTGTAGAAGAGAAATGCTCATAACTATTGCTTGAAATAGAGAAATCTTCTTGAAGGAAGAAGAATAAGAGAAAAAGAAATAGAGAAAAGAAGTAGCTGGGAATTACTTCTGACACATCAAATATAAGCAAAACAATCTGCTATAATTCTTGAAAGGAAATTGGTTGATTTGGAACAGGTGCGCAGCTTGCAAATATAAAACACGATGGTACATGATACTCTTTATATTTACTAATGTAAATCTTATGTGTCATGATACCGGTAAAATTAACATCAGCATGCAATATAAAAATAAGCAATGTATGGTATCATATTATATGTTGTTCATTCTCATGCTGCATACCAGTTTGAAACTAACATCCAATTTTACTTCGTTATACAGATAATTTTATTTTTATTTGATAGGTGGCAGCAGGGCTATCATCTCAACGAGGTTTCTCGTTTGTAATAGTAGTGTATAAATATTGAAATATATTTATAATCTAATTATTAGATAGAACAGATTCTACAGTCAAAAAAGAAATTTTCAGTACTTTTTTTCTGTAGTATAGTAGAGTATATATGAATATGAAATATAATGTCAAATGGTTTGGGAATTTTTCCAATACTTCTCCTATTCATGCCGGTCCGCGGAATTGTTTACTTGATTTCACCGATCCGGAAACAGTACCGTCTAAATAGCATCATGGGCTCTTGTTCAAAGTGCGCTTGTATGACCCAGAGCCTCCTCATGTGCCAGTCAGGAAAAAATTGGAATGCCAGACTGGATACGAGGTTACATCATACCTTACTAGGCCACTGTCGATATTAGTTTTAGAGTTAAGAAAGGATTCATAGCCGATGGGTAAGCCAATGGTAGTTCGAGACTATCCTTATCGAAGTATTTTCTATATCTAAAGGGTAAATATTTCATTTTGCCCTGTCAGTTAATCATAATAATCCCTTTCATGAAAGTTTCAACTGCAAGAACTGGATATGGAATATCCAATTTTTTCGGAAATAGTAAATAGCTGTGACTCACACAACCTATAATTTGGCGAGACTTAATCCCTTGTTGACCCTAGAAACTCCGTCATCTCATTTTGGATTCATGATTTGTAGGCAATGCAAGATGCATCAGAGGCTTCTTCCTTGATGCAGGAAGTACTTTGTGAAGTCTCATCACATAGCTTCCGGCGTTGTCTTGTAACATGTCCGTAAATTCGTTCAGCGGGACATTCTGTTACGAGAGGTAAGAGAAAAAAAGTCGCTCATGTGTGCATCGGATTATTGTGAACTTAAAAACGGATGCACGTCCCTCGTTTTTGTTGTTGTGGAAAATTTTGTTTAAAGTGGGTTCGATCGTGGGAACGGATGCTCGAACCTTCCGGCCTTGCCCGAATCTATTGTGCGATACACTACTCATCGACCACCCTTCATAAAGAGAGGGACTGGGACCTAAAGGCATATCTTTCTCCACCGACCGAGAATATCTAGTCATCTTTTCGACTCAGGTGACATCCGACCAACCATGCTTAAAATTATTATCATAACATGTACCCATGCTCGTACATATATCGGGAACGGTTCATAATCGCACTCAAAGTCGATCATTCCTAGTCGCGGTCCAATTGCCATATTAATGAATAAGGGCTCTGCAAACATATCACAGACAAATCTTTTCATTTGCCGGTGGTCATTTCTTTGGTTTTATTACTCACTGAATCAACGAGGAATGTGCACGATAAAGGCAGCATACGGAGAAGGAACAATGGCAAAAAACATTCCAAGAATGTTTTTGCATTTGTAAAAGAAATGTTACGGCGCCGCCCTGTCTCTTTATCTTAGCATATTATCATTGGACTAACCCTCGAGGTAAAACTCGGAAGGGCAGGGACTGGCCATAAAATATCCATATACAAAAACATAGGGCTGTCATTACAGGTAAACTTGAGACTACCCTGTTGCCTTGGGGATTTTTTCGTGTTCCAATACTTTTAATCGGAGAGGAGAAGATTAAAAGCAATCTGAGAGTTATGTACGTATAATGTTGGATTAACGAACGCCATGTTGGATAGTATTCACTCTAAAGATACATTGGTTAATACCTGACCGCATAGTTTTTTTGTTTTGTTTTTTTGCATTCTCAGTGACCGGATCGTAATGATTTTGTATCATCAGTGAATGTAACCGAAGGATTATATAAATCTCCTGGTTTCAAGGATTCAGTTCAATCAGGACAAGAAATGAAAATCTTGAATTGCAGCTAACGTATTCTCATAGAGATTGTCTTTTCTTAATCTGAGAAAAGGTCATGGTTTTCAAGTCGATGACCTATAATTTGAATATTACCATGAAGCCATCATAATATACCACCCCTGGCGAAATAACGTAAAGGAAGGTAGCCGAAAAAATAGAGGAAAGTCTGAAAATCAAGTGACATTTTGCGATAAAATTCTTTAAAATCGCATATCTTAGACTGGTATATGTATTTATAAATATACAGTATATTAACGAATAATTAGAATACGGGTTGCCCAGTCTCTTTAGAAAGTTTCTGGATGCCGGGGTTCTTGAAGAAGCCTCAGCAAAAAAATTTCTAGTGCTTATGCCTGCAACAGGAACCAAATTCATCTGAATATCAACTACGAAAATTCTGATCAATAATAATTTGCGCTTTTTTTTCAGTTTCAAGAAATGTTCATATAGAAGTGAACTATTAGAATTTTTATAAAGGAATTCATGATTGACGTTCAGGGGGGAAAAATATACGTAGATGTAGACTACAATACACAAGGTGTTACGCCAAAAGTAATTAAAGCTCTACCTTTCACACACAAATATTTAAATTCAAGTAAAATGCAAAACATTACGAACAGAAAGAGGGGAATTTTTCTGTGTTTCATCTTAGATAGCTTTACCTAAAAATTTTTATTACGGGAAATAATGAAATCTAATTGAAATAAATAATAATATCAAAGTACAATCGAATTCCGTTATAAGGAATTCCAAGAGAACGAAGAAATCCTTTCGTTATAAAGAAATTCCAAGTTTTTGCAATGTTCCTATGCAAACTTCTCTGGGGATTACAAAAATGTTCGTTAAAACGAGATTTTGTCTATAGCGATATTCGTTAAAACGAGATTTTGTCTATAGCGATATTCGTTAAAACGAGATTTTACTGTAATTAAATAGTAATCAAATTGAAATTTTTAGTTCTTAAATAAAATTTTATACATGTACAAAAATATTATATCATAATGTAATTCATTATATAATTAAATTTTGTAATCAAAGTTTTTATTTGTTCTCTAACAGAAAAAAGATGCTAATCAGTAAAATTTGCACCTCTCTCTGATTCGACTGAAAGAAATTTGCTCTTGGTAACAATTTGATGAAGATTCACACTGAGATATTGGTCGTTTTTGTCACAATTCGATGTCCTAAAATTTTCTTTGAGACCTAGTTATTTCTCCACTAAAGAAATGTCAAAAATCAAAAATTTCAATCATTTACATCTCCCCTAACTTTCCTTTAATTATAACGAAATAAATTTCCATAAATAAATTGATATATATTTTTTGATCGTATAAATTTTTCATTTTGTATTTCCTCAATAATGTTTTCTTTGGAAGGGTAGAGGGAAGGTTCAGAGCTACCACGGAGCGATTTCGCTCTTTTTACCGATTATTAGTATTATTATTTTTTTAATATTTTACTGGGATTTTAAAATGAACCATAATTTTTGTATTCCTTTCGGACACTTTTGATGAAACATCCTGTATTAGGTAGTGACCCTGTTAGTAGTGACCACTACTGAACCCCACATGCGAAATGCCCACATTCCTCTGCGGAACTTCTACCTCTATCTTGCAGAGGCGGATTTATGGTTTTACTGTCTGTGGGCTTCAGACATGTGGCCACCCTTTACACATTATTGTCGAACTTCCTTGACCACTGATTCCTCAAATTTGCCACCCAGGACCACAAATCCTTCCCCCCCCCCCCGCGTAAATATATCTCTGTCTCAATGTTTGGTCATTCATACGATTGCACACTCACTCTCAAGGCCATTCTTTTCGTCACTCCAATGCATATTCACTCTCTACAGTCACTCTCTAGGTCACTCACATGCTTACACGCTCTGTAAGTCACACTTTCGGTTATTCGCATACTTGCACACTCCCCAAGTCAGTCTTTTTGCTCACTCACATTCTTACATACTCTCTAAGCCATATGCTTACATACTCTCTATGCCATATGCTTGCTCACTCTCTGGGCTATTCTTTTGGTCACTCACATACATGCACGCTCTCTAGGTCATTCACATGCTTGCACACTCTATAGGTCAGTCTTTTGATCACATATCCACTTAATTCCCCCCGTCACGCTCTAGGTCACTCTTTTGGTCGCTCAAATACTTGTGCATACCCTCTAGGTTACTCTTGTGATTGTTCACCGAACTGCTCAATTTTTTGGTCGCTCCCTGACGTGATCACTCGCTCTCTAGGCAGATGCGTGTTTATGATTTCGCCGCACTTCTCCCATTCTACTCTTTCTTGTCAGTTTGTCACCCCCCCCCCCCTTCCGAAATTGCCACTCTGGGTAGCACTACGCCCTCCACTGAGCCCTCCCCCTCCTGTAAATACTCCTAGTCGCAGCCGTGTGGGGGGGGGGGAAGAAAACTACAAAATGTGTGAGTAAAAGTCGCTAAAAAATCAAAACTAACTTAATAGGAATGAGAGACTTAATGGATAAGAAAAAATGGCGTCTCTTCACTTTCTCTTTTTTTTTCATTTCTTCTTTTAATTTTATTTTCTCACCACCACCAGACAATCTAGTTTGGGAACATCTTATAAATAAAAGGGAAAAAAATGAAGGAGAAAGGAAAGAAAAAAGGGCAAATCTTCTTTCATGTTTAATTAGGACATCTGCTTGTCTCGTATGTTCTTTGCCCATCGCTTCCCCTTAGGGCCGGTAGCTTTTACCTTTTCTCTCCTTTTTATTTTGCTATGCGAACACGTTATATAAAATTTCATTCATGTGTCAGAGCAGATGAAAGTCAAGAGGGAGGAGAAAATTAATGAGGATTTTATTATATACAAAATTATAATCTTTATACTGAAAGTACGGACCTAATACGTCTTGTCAAAATTCCCTGCAGCAACGTTGAAAAGAAAATTGCGGCTGTGGATGTTAATTTCAACGGCTTGGTACAGTGAATTCTAAAACTTATTTTGTATTTATTTTTAATTTTATATATTCTTTCAAGTTGATAATTTCAAGAGCTTCCATTTTTTTTTATATATATACTCTACGTGGTATTTATTTTCTGTTCATTTACTTCCTCAGGAATGAACTGCAGGTGTGTTGCTTGTTTTTATACGTGATTAATTGGTTGCACAAAGTAAAATCGCGTGAATTAAATTCAAAATGCGTGAGATAGCGATAGGGGGAAGCTTCTTGGAAAAGGATGATAAAAATTGTGTTCAATGTGCAGTTCAAGGAAAAAATCTTGCAAAGTAGCGGAAGACATTTCTGTGACTGAATTACAGTGGAAAATCCAGCTAATCCGAATTGATCAGCAGGACCACGATCTGCTCGGATTAGCGGGGGTTGTGCTTTTAAATATGATTTTATTTTTTTAACAATGGATGTTATTGGTACAGTCGGCCCCGCTTAAATAACGGATAAACGGGTACCCCGCTTAAACGGATAAAATTCTCCTTCACCATAATTTCTCCTATATAGATGTTAGTTTCCCGCTTAATATGATAATTTCGACGACTTCTCCCCCGCTTAATCGAATATTATGCATCATACGTCAACTGTTAATATGCATCCAACCACTATACACATAATGTTTTTATTGAATAAAACACATTTGGAATTAATTCAAAATACAGGGCGTGCTTCCATAATTAAAAAACCCTATTTCAAAGTGGCCTACAGGTGAAACCAGTCATCAGAAAATTGTGAAGTTTTGTGGAGGGCTTCATGAAGTGATGGTAATTTGTTTCGAGGTATTAGTTGCGCATGTCACCACCAGATGGCGTTTTATTAAGAAATGACTCATTCAGGCAAACTTTTACAATTTTACAATTGTTAATCACTTTTACAATTGTTACTGCAACAAAACATGTTCTGCATTATGGCCATCATTTTCAGATACCATGTAAAGTCACATGATGGCATGTTCCACAACTGACCGAGGTGTGTGCGGGGGGAATGTTCAGCACTTGGCGTGAAATGCTGTCTTTAAGATCAGGTAAAGTTCTTGGATTGTCACGACTTACCAGATATTTCAAATGCCCCCCCCCCCCCCCCAAGCCAAAAATTGTAAGGTCCGGGGATCGGCCATAGCTTAGGGAAGTGCCGGCTGATGAGACATTCTTCTGTCTTTTAGAACAGTGGTTCTCAACCGGGGGCCATATGGCCCCCTTGTGGTACTGGGATACTTCAAGGGGGCCACAGAATAAAATGGAGAAATTGGCTTTGACAGGTGGTTTCGAGAGCTGAGAGGAAAAATGAAGTTGTGAAGAAATAAAGATTTTATATTAGTGGCTAACACTTACAGTGAGAGAGAGAATCCCATAAAACCATGGCCTTCTTTAGGGCATGGACCCACCAGGCCTCATCGCCTACATTTTGCAACAAGTTCTTTAAGATGGAGTTTTTCTCAAGTCCCCGGCTAAATTTTTCAGACCCCCTTTCCTATATGAAATGTATTGTATGAAAAAAAAAATGATGAAAACCATATTAGGCCCCGGGCTGTAGCTCTGTCAGTCCCACTCTTGTGAGGGGCCTCATGACCATAAGTGACCCCACCTTATATAGTACAATTAATTTTGAAAATAAGTAGGAAATATGTAGGCTGTTTATTTCCAGCTAAAGTATGGGACTACCATAACATCACTTTGCCTAAGGAGGGGGGGGGCCCATGATATTGAGACGGTCCTGATAGAGATCAATAAATTCTAGGCTAGTGGTCTGGAGGCCAATTTTTGTTCAGTATAAATTCACTGAAAAAAATAATTTCAATACGTATAAAGTGTCTTGCTTCTAGATGAGAGTTGAAAACTCTGGGTAAGACAGGGGAGCCACGAGAAAAAAATATGGTTCAAAGGGGGCCACGGGCAAAAAAAGGTTAAGAAACACTGCTTTAGAACATAACTCCTCGTAAAAGTAGGGACCGGGAATAAATGATGCAGTAAATCCACACCATACCGTTACTTTTTGTGAATGCAACGGAACCTCTAAGATAACGTACGGATTTTCTGGTTCCCAAATTGTGAGTATTGACTGCACCATCCAATTGAAAACGCGTGGAATGTCCAGAGAATATTCCAAAGCCATCCTGAATTGACCTCAACGCGAGCTAAAAACTGCAGTGAGAACCGGAGTCGAGCGTCATAGTCGTGTGAAAGCAACCGCTGTACAAGTGGAAGTTTGTACGGATAATATCGGAGGAGATTCCGCCTGTTCAACTATCCAACGCCTGTGATACACGCCTGACACTAGAATTTGAAGCTCTGTCCTCTTCCACCTGAAGCGAAACCTCCTGTACCGAGTCTATAGAAATGGGTCTTTTTTCAACAGACAACGATCTTGTGGTTTCAAATTTCGTTATCATACTCCGGAGGTTTTTAACATTCATTGGACCTTTTCGAATCCTCTTTCAAGTCCTCCAAGAGCAGTTACTGCGGAAAAGCTGTTTGGTAAAACAATTTAACCAAGAAAGCGCGATCTCGTAAACTTACCGCCATCGTGAGCAGCAAACACATTGAGAAACAAGATGTCCGCGAATGTTTCTAGGCTTTATAGCAGCTGCTGCGTGACACCACACCAATTTACATGTTCACTACGGGTATTCAAAGTAAAACGCCGTCTGGTGGTGACACGTGCAACTATTTCCCCCCTGAAACAAATTCCCATCACTTCATGAAGTCCTCCACAAAATTTCACACTTTTCTGATGGCTGGTTTCGCCTGTAGGCTACTTTGAAATAGGGTCTTTTAATTATGGACGCCCTGCATATGTTACACAAAGTTAAGATTAAAAAATTAAAATAAACATTGATAGAGTAGCTATCGGCCTCTGTTGAGTCAATAGAGGGCGCTAACTTTCCTAATGTAAAATAAAAATCTTAGGTATTGTGATTATTGTAATTATAAATAAAATTTTCATTTAATTTTTTTATGTCTGATTTATTCGAGAAGCTTTATTAAAATTGATCTTTCATTAGTTTTCAATATACAAACTGTACTAACGTTATAAATTGACAATTGAATTGTTGCTCGCATAATCGGACACCCCGCTTAATCGGACATTGTGTGCTGGAATCGTTGATATCCGATTAAGCGAGGCCGACTGTAATTATCTTATATACGTTGGTGTTGGACAAGAGTTCAAGACCTCTCTAATAGTTACATTTTACAGTGGTGATCTCCGGGGCCCCTTTCATCTTACCCTTTGAACTACATAGCAGAAATCTCTAAACCCTCTTGTGAAGGGCCATATCTTCTTTATGAAGTAGGCTTTCCTCCATATTTCAGCAATTGCAAGGTAAGGGATTTAGGAAAATATATTCCACTGAAAAATGTCAGCTTTACAAAGTACCTGGTCTTGTCATTGCGAAAATAAAAGGATTTTAAGAAGGCGAGATATCTCGTCAATAGCCCCTGAGATGGGTAAATTGCAATTAAAATCAATTGTTGTAAATTTGTATAGGGCCCATTATAACAATAAAATCTCGATCAAGGGTTTCGTGTCTACCTGGTGTGTCTCTGGCTGTGCGTGTATGTTGGAAGGTGCTACCACCTATGATTTAGTAAAGTAGGTAATGATAAAATGGATGCATTTTTTGGAATGTTGTGAGTCTATTCAGAGGCTACAGCTCCGAGCGGCGGTGGATTTGGTGAATGGCTGCGTTCAAAGAAAATCAGATTAGAAGTGGCAGCAAAAATGCACGGCCGCCACTAGGGTGTGCGAGACCCGGGCGCCGAACCAGAGGGGGCACGAATTTTACCTTTTAACTTCTTCAACATAACAAGGGAGCACCAAAATAGGGTTCTTGCCCGGCTAACCAAGCATCTAGTTGCGGCCCTGGCAAAAAAAACATATATGTCCGCCTCTCACACTGCAATTAAAAAAAAAATTGAAAAGGGAGTTTGCCCTTGGGTAATTGCTGTTTTCATAGAAAACGAAAAAATGCAAGGTCTACATTAATAACAATAACAGCCATCCGATTGGTTTAATAACCACTTGGAGGTCTTAAAAAATGCTTATTCCCCCCCCCCCCCCCAACCGTGACACTATTATCTAGGTTCAAATATGCCAATTATGTGAACTTTGGGATGTCTCCAGAGACATTTTGCCAACAACCGGTTGTATTCATCCAAATAATAGCATCGTCATCATCATCGATCGATGTTGAATGTCGCAATCATCGATACGATGCAAACGGGGTGTCTCCATTCTCGCATAACAACCATCAAAATGATCCCAGCGGTCAACTTACTTATTATGCGAGAAACATACGAAGGCGTAACGTCTGAGAAAGTAATTAGAAAAAAAAAATGGGGTTTTTTTCCCCTTACAAATTTGTGAATGGGTTATGTTTTGTGGTATCGGTTATAGGCCAAGCGCATAATAAAAGAGCATATACAGTAGGGTGGGTCAAAAAAATAAAATTCGAATTTCTTAAGGGGCACAGCGATAAAAAGGTGCTAAAATTGGTCTCAAAATAACACTTGTGATTTTTTTTTACATTCTGATTAGTGTAACTGCCTCCGGATTGATACCGATGTTTTGATTTTTCCGATATTTTTGATTTTTATCGATATTTTTGATTTTTATCGATATTTTTGATTTTTTATCGATATTTTTGATTTTTTTTTTTTTTTTTTTTTTCGATATTTTTGATTTTTTTCGGTATTTTTGATTTTTTTTTTCTAGGTAAACTTCAGTTAACGTTTCGACCTATTACGTTACTTTATACAAACATGGAAAATTCGTCATGTTTTAGATATGAGGGGTATAGAGGGGGAGAGTCTAGGAAGGTCCTACGCGTACGCATGCGATGCTCATGTTTCCCAGTATAACTCCGACTGAAATAAGTCGAGGTTGTGTTGCGCTCGTTTGTGTCATTTTAATCATGGATCGTACTCGTTCAAAGTGGAAATGTCCGTTATTTCGTGATTCAAGTGACGTTACATGCAATATGTTACCAACTTACAAAGATATTGTTAATTTCTACGAGTGAAACCGTCATAAAACAAAACGTGGTAATGAAACTTATAAACCCATATCACACGTATAAAGAATCAGAGGACATTGTCGGGGGCGAAAATTGGAGAAATATGGTCAAGAGCTTCAATTCCTTCTGTCCAACATAAACGAGTGAAAGCGATGTTGAAGGCAATTAGAAGAGTTTCACCGTAAATAATTTTGTTCGACATTTATTTCATCCTACAGGAGCCATTCAAGTATTACGTAGGTAAGCAGATTTTCAGCCATTTTGCCCCCCCCCCTGTCAGCAAAACACTGACACCCCCCCCCCCGTCAGCAAAATTTTGTCAGCAGCTTAGAATATTTCATATCTTAAAAAGGGGGTGGTTGATGACGTAAGCAACCTTCAAACCCCCTCCCCCTTGTCATCAAAAGTCAGCAAATCCGAAACCCCCCCCCCTCGATGCTGACGTAATACTTGAATGACCCCACAAGTGTAAGAACATCGAAGAGTGCATTTGCCACAAATACAAAATATACCTGTCAGAGTCCTAATCGACCAATGAGCGACCAAAGTCCTACAAATAACTGCTTTATACTTCGACGGACACACGGAAGAATAAAACTTTAATTATATCAGAAAAAGACGGAAAAATGTATAGACAGAGCATTCCTTGAAAAGCATATTCCATTGGCAATGGAACCAGCGTCGAAGCACCAGATTCTGACACATCTGAATGCATAGAACAAGCAATCTTCGATTTCTTCTTGGAATCAGAAATATCTATGTAATCTTTAGTGGCAGTTGGGTGTGACGTGGAAATAATGTTAATGTAGCGTTGGTGAATATGGCGTTGTCATACACATCTGCTGGAAAAAAGGTTAGATAAGCCGTTGCGGTGGATTATCTGTTTACTGCAGATTATTACCTTGGGGGAATAGATATTTCCCCTTGAAATCAAATTTATTAATGTAAACAAAGAATTATTTTACTGTTAATTATTGAATTTTATTTAATACATAATATACATGTATATCATATGAATTTAATGTAATTTTCCTATTTTTCTATGTTAGCCAAAGACAAGAGGACAAGATTTATTGGATTCCGTTTTCAGGCATCTAAATCTTTTAGAAACCGCTTACTTCGGAATGCGATACGTCGACAAATACGGAGAATCTGTGAGTAAAAAATCATGTATACACTTTTCAATGTCTATTATTACCAATTATTTACCAGTAATCGTGTTTCAATTCCATTGATTGAAAGAGATAATGTTTATTTCTTTTTTCCTTGGTGTATATCAATCACGGATGTCAATTATTCCATATTAATGAAGATAGGGCACTTGAGATTGATTTCAGATCGTATAAACCTCCCGCGTTGCAGAAGGCTTCACCGCATGACGTAGGGGAGTTACGAAAACGATTGATATAGCTTATCCCCGTTAACCCTCGTTATAGCGGTGAAATCATAGGTATCCTGTGTTCAATGACCAAGAAAATATGACTACTATCAGAACAGATAGACTTTTTCATCTATGATAGATGTTCTTATTGGTCAAGGTTCAGCGAAGAACTAGATGATATTTTTCATTCTTTGTTTAAAAAAACATTAGGGGTTATCCAAGTATTATACATCAGCATTGATGGGGGGCTTCCTATTTGCTGACGTTTGATGACAAGGGGGAGGGAGGGGGGTTTGGATGATGCGTACGTCATTAACCGCCTTTTATAAAAATATGAAATATTCTTAATGGCATCTTATATTCGGCGTACCAAAAACGAGAAAAACCTTTCCCTAGTTTTTAGGCACCTGAACTAACATTCTCTCTCGCTACTGATAAGTCACTTTAGTGATCTCTGAATATTTCACGGGTGCAAGTAATCTGGAAATGTGTCCGGGCCGCTTAAGAGCTATGGAACTGTGCCATGCATCACTCAAGTGATCCGTGATTATGCCGAGGTTCACTCAAGTAATCTGGGAATGTGCCGTGGGTAACTTGAGTGATGTAGAGCCGCTTAAGTGCTATAAATCTGTGCCACATGTCACTCAAGGGATCTCTAAATGTGCCATGGATCGCTTAAATGTTCTGGATCTGTATCGCGGATGACTTAAGTGATCTGTGAATGCGCCACTCGTCTACTTCAGTGATCTGAAAATGTTCCACTGGTCGCTTAAATAGTCTGAAATTGTGCCACGGGTAACTTAAGCGATCTTTAAATGTGCTACTTAGTTCATTTTTTACAAAATTAAGTTTGAGGGGGCAGGCCACATTTGACCCGCGGGTCAAGGGTTTACCATACATGACTTGGAGGGTGTGGGTCGCAATGAATTTCTTAAAAAGAAATTTTGAGTTGTTAGCCATCAGATAGCATTGAAATTAACAGAAACTGATTATAACAACACATATAACGGTATTTTCTTTCGAAATTTTAATTTAAAAAAAAAGTTTTTAATCGTCTGGAGGAGGAGGAGGGCCACAAGCTCCCTTATGGTCCCCCCCCCCCGTCCCGTGTACGTCTCTGATCTCACCAATGTGCTTTGATTTAAGAAGTAGGGGCAGAACTGACGAAATTTTGCTGACGGGGGTTCAGCTTTTTGCTGACTTTTCTCCTATCCTAAAATTGTGACTATAGTTTAAACGTCGGTGAATACTGCCCTAAGGGTGGTATTCACCGACATGGTTTAAACTATAGTCACAATTTTAGGATAAGAGATCAACATAGATTGGTTAAAAACCTGAATTTAACCAGTCCGTGTCGATCTCTCATCAAAAAATTGTGACTATAGTTTAAACCAGTGTTTCCCAAAGTGGGCAATATCACCCCCTGCTGGGCGATGGAATGGTCCGGGGGAAGGGGCGATAGAAGCTATGGAGTTAACATAGGATCCTATGGGTTCACTTGAGTTGGGGAGCGATGAGAGGGAAAAAAATTGCTGATAAAGGGGGCGCTGAAACAAAAAGTTTGGGAAACTATGGTTTAAACCATGTCAGTGAATACCGCCCTTAGTGATTTGGTTGTTTAGTAAATAAACCCGATTCTATATATTTTTCGGTTAAATAGACCTATGCGCATGAGCCCGTGTGCTTCCTATGAAGATCATCCAATCAGGGTTTACTGAATCCACTTAACGTGTGGACAATTTTTGAAGAACTTGCCAACTTAGAATTTAGTTAACTTCAAAATCACTTAACGCATGTGTAAACGGGCCTTTATAGACACAGGCTCAAGTTTTGACGTGAATACGTTTTTTGTGCTGATCGCATAGTAGGTAACTGACATAATGAAATTGGTAACATCGGATTTTTCTTTGGATTAGCTAACAGACTATACCAATGTCGTCTATTTAAGTTGCGACTTCTCAATATATGATGCAAATTAATTTCCTTACGAATGCGGGGCATGAACTTGGTGCCTAGACCAGGGCACCAAGAGATCCCTTGATTGACATGTGGTAAATTTTTAGAGCACTTGAGCGCCCCCTCCCAGTACAGTTCTACATCACTCAAGTTACCCGCGGAACATTTCCAGATTACTTAAGTGATCCGTGACATAATTACGGATCACTTGAATGATGCGTTGCACAGTTCCAGAGCACTTAAGTTGCCCGGAAACATTTCCTGAGCACTTGAAGGATCCGTGAAACATTTAGAGATCGCTGAAGTGGCTCTCTAAGAGGGATATATCATTAGGGAGAATGTTAGTTCAGGTGCCCACAAAGTAGCGAAAGATTTTTCTCGTTTGTGGCGCACCGAGTAAGATGCCATTAAGAATATTTCACATTTTCATAAAGGGTGGTTGATGACGAAAGCGTCATCCAAACACCCCCCCCCCTCCCTTGTCATCAAAAGTCAGCAAATCGGAAACCCCCATCGATGCTGACGTAATACTTGAATGACCCCTATATCGTAAGACAATTTCGTTACGAAAGCAGACAAGCCTGGTGCATGGACCACAAGAAATATTGAAACCAGAGTGGTACCATTTGGATTTGTGTTCTACCATTGTTGCCATATCTGTAGTCAAGATGGCAGTGGTTCTAAACGCAGACATCAAAAACACTGAATATTTCCTGAGGTATAAGTGCTTAAAATATCATTACTCAACTTTTTTTGCAAATGCACTTGGTATTGTCCAGATGATCTAAAAGACGTAATCACGCCAAAAAATTACCGTATGTTCTGTTTTAAAAAGTGGACGTTTATATTTTCTTCCCCTATCTTTGATTGTCACAACTTTCTATAGAAACAACCTTTTTCTCAAAAAAAAAGAAGCTTACTTGAATTTATAATCCTGTCTCAAATCATGTGTATGCAGATAAATTTCATAATTTATAAATTTCAGTCCACGTGTAAGTAGCCTACATTTAATATAATCAAAGGGTGTTTATTAACAAATTATACGGAAGTATAATAATGTGTGAGATTTAAAAAATCAGTTAATATACATTTATTGTAATTTAAATTTCCCTTTCAGCGTTGGCTTGATACATCTAAACTAGTGACGAAACAGTTGAAAGGTAAGAAAGATCTAGCCTAATATTGAGTTTTTTTTGTTCCGTATTGACTGCACATTGCGCATGTGCGGTGCATCACATGATATTTATCTTTTCGTTTTAAATGCTTCCACAGATGCTGTCAATTCAACGTTTTATTTTGGAGTAAAATTTTATGCGTCGGATCCGTGTAAACTTCAAGAAGAAATCACGAGGTAAGTTACCAAAGCCAATTACAAATCGAAAATTTATCACATTTACCTGTTACTATGTATAAGGCCGGGATTACACTATAAAAGTTTGATAAAATTCCTTTTATAAAACTTGAAAAATCCAGCCAATAAAGCTCATAGATTACATTTGAGCAAATGCAACCCATAATCTTACTGGTTCAATTTTTCAAATTTTATAAAAGAACTTTTAGAAAACTTTTATAGTGTAATACCGGCCTAAGCAAAAATTACATTTGAATTTTACTCAAACTGGAAAATTGTTGTTTTTTACTTAAATAATACCGTAGGTGAAAAGTATTTGTTCAGGAATGTTCAGGATATTTTTCATTACAAAAAAATTGACATTTTCACCCCCAAACCAATATGGGGGGGGGGGCCATTCAAGTATTACGTCAGCATCGATAGGGAGGGAAGGGGTTTCGGTTTTGCTGACTTCTGATTATGGGGGGGCTCCGAATGATGATTACGTCATCACCCCCTCCCCCATACAAATATGAAATATTCTTAATGGCGTCTTACTCGGTATGCCAAAAACGTGAAAAACCTTTCCCTATATAGTTTGTGGGCACCTGAACTAGCATCCCCCATTGACAAGTTCTCTAGCCACGTTAGTGATCTCTAAATGTTCCGCGGATCCTTCAAGTGATCTGGAAATGTTTCCGGGTTGCTCAAGTGCTCTAGTAATGTGCCGCAAGTCACTCAAGTGATCCGTGATTATGCCGCGGATCTTAAGTAATCTGGGAATGTTCCGCGGGTAACGTGAGTGATGTAGAACGGCACTGCGGGTGCAGCTTAAAAGTGATCTGTCAATGTGCCATGGGCCTACTTGAGTGATCTGGGAATGTGTCACTGGCTGCTTGAATACTCTGGAATTGTGCCACGGGTCACTTAAGCGATCTGTAAATATGCCGCTTAGTTCGTTTTTACAAAATTAGGTTTGAGGTGGTGGGCTACAGGTTTAGCATATATGGCTTACAGGATGAATCGCAATGGATTTCTTGAAGAGAAATTTTGAATTCTTAACCTTCAAAATGGCATTGAAATTAACAGAAATCGATTATAATAACAAAGTTATTTTCTTCCCAAAAATCCCAAATTTTAATTTTTTTCAAATACTTTTTCATCAAAAATTTTTTTGATCGTCTGGAGGAGGGGGAGGAATAGCCTCTGGTCCCAATATGCGTCAGGAAAGGCGGGATAGAGCTATTTTGCTGATAATAGGGGTGAAGAGGGCCAGAGTTTCGCTGGCTTTTGCTGACGGGGGGGAGGAAGTAAAAAATGGCTAATAATCTGCTGACGTAATACTAGAACGGCTCCTATGAATTCAGCCTGGCAGAGAGGGGTTAAATGTGAATGCTTTCTGAAATTGTGGATAATAACAGGAGGTTTCCAGATTCCTAAAAGGGAGGGGAGACTAAGGAACACATTTTCCTCGGTGAGCTGTCAATTTGAAATATGTAGATTGGTGTTTCTCAACCTTCAGTTCATGACTCCACCCCATCGGACCATATTTTCTTCTCGTGGCTTCTCTAAAACCCTGGACTGG
Organism: Pholcus phalangioides; assembly: GCF_987345545.1. NCBI lineage: Eukaryota > Metazoa > Arthropoda > Arachnida > Araneae > Pholcidae > Pholcus > Pholcus phalangioides. The sequence goes on along the minus strand of NW_028301596.1, from coordinate 35,954,867 downwards.
GCTCAAATCCAGAGCGAAGGTAGGTGATCATCCCTCTCAGAAGCCGAATAATATGAGGAAAAAGTGGTCTGCGTAAAATACAGGACGATCCATTGAACCTACACAACAAATGAAACCTCACCTCTCAACACATCACCCTAGGGCAGGCATATTCAACCCGTTGCTCGCGAGCACCACGGTGCTCCCCGAAGTATCATGTAATTGTGTATCCCGTGTGAAAAATGGGAAAACTCTTGCCACTTTTGTGGCAAAGTTGTGAAAAAGTCAGGACGGCCAGGAAAGCAAAAAAACCGTGACTGTCCCGGGAAATACGTGACGTATGGTCACCTTATATCTCCGTCATGTTGGAAATATTTGTGTCAGCTGATCGAATACCGTATTTTTCTAGATGAAGTATAGTCAGAATGTTTCTTTAACATCAACAGCAGACGACATTTCTCAAAATTATATTTTCTTCGATCCTACGATGCTCCTGAGCTACAAACTTGAGCTGGGTAAGTAATTCCTGAAACAAACTCCCACTAATTGCAGCGGATAGCCCAGCGTAATTTAATCGGAAAACGAGTCCCGAGACTGTCTGCAGTGGTTTTAAATTTTGAAGTGTTTAGGAGCGTTATGTAAAGCAGGGTGAGATTATCGTGTTTACAAGTGCTAATGGTTCAAAAATCTGAGTGTTATGAAAAGCACGGTGGTTGTTTCGTTTATTCGTGCTGATGGTTTGAAATTTCACTGTTTTGCAGGTACCAGTTTGTGTTACAAGTCAAACAGGACATTCTCCAGGGTCGGTTGCCAGTGTCATTCGAGCTCGGGGCCGAACTCTTTGCGTTATCTCTTCAAGGTAAGCATGGGTGGTTTCTAAGATATCTGTCGTTATTACCGGTTTTGTTAATCTTTGGCATCATTTTTTGACGACCATTGGCAATTTCTTGTATTTGAGATTACAAGTTTCCTGGGAAAATATCTTCAGTACCTTGAAAATCAAGATGCCTGTCGAAGAAAGAGAAATTCTGCACTTCTTTTTCGGTCAGCTAGAACATCGTAAGTAGGAATTCTAGAACCAATGAAGTAAGTATTGGCGACAAGACTCACCAACCCATTACATTTGGACTCTGAATTCTTATTCTGGCGAACCCAATGGCAACCGAATTTCTTGGTTGAATTCAGTCAATAACAAGCTTTTCTGTGGTTCCCAGCCTCAAGGCGCGAATGCGAGCCGATCTCCCCGTTAAAAAGTCTCGCCACAGGGAGCAACAGACCTACAAACAGTACAAATTCAATCGTAACACATCACTCACTTCACTTCTGAAATATAGATGACAGCACTGAAAAATCAAATACAACACTACATATGTACTCGGACTGTTAGGTACACACACAGTTACACCTCCGCCACAACTCACTAGGTAGTAAATCGCCCATAAATGGTGATAGACCTGAGTTGTGCTCGGTTTGAGAGAAAGAAAGCCAATATAACAAGCGTTATTTCGTTTGAATGAATAAGAATGCTCTCATCCGTAAAAAATTGTGAAATTCCAAAGCAAAGGATGCCAGATGGCGAACAGGGTTTTGGCCTAAATTAATTTCAGTGATGATGAACACAATAATGAGGCTTAAGATGCTAGTGATAACAAAAAATATAAATTAAAATATAGATAAATATATCATGTTAATGCTTGAAAAACATTGTTGGGAGGGGGGGGGGCACCAATGAAAACCTTTGAAAGAGCTAAAGCTCAAAGGAAATCAATTGGTGACAAAAATAATTGCCAAATTTGGCACAGCCCCACTTATGAAATTGTTGCTTACGAAATTAATTTTGGGGTTTTGCATGCTTTGTACAACAAAGAGTATATATACCCTTACCCCTCTTTTACGGCCGGATAATAATTTCCTCTTGTATAATAAAAGTATACGTTTCAAACCCGTGATTGACGATCATCCCTCTTTTATGGTCAAGTTCTTTTTCCCTCAAAAGAGGGGTTTTATTGTATATTGTTTTAAAATTAGTATATGATATAATCTAGTTAAGGGGTTGAGTTACATTTATTCTATTTGCTACAGGCATGGGAGAATCTAGAGCTTGTTGGGAGGGTTGATTTAAAAAATTATAGTTGGTAAATATTGTGACCATACGTCTCACAATTTGTCCTAGTTTTTCTGTTTTTTCCCCTCCATCTCGACTTTTTCGAGAAAATGTCCTGGTTTTTTTCCCCGTTTTTTTAATTTAAGTTTTCTTGAATTTGTTATTTAATCAAAAACGTTGATACAGGTAATTTTTTCAGTGGATTGATTGAATGCAATATTATGATAGAGGTTTCAAAAGTTTCATGAATCATCACATTTTGTTTGGGGAATGACCCCCATAGATCCATGCCTGAGCACGAGGGGGGGGGGGGAGAGTTTACAATGACATCTTTGAGAAAGGACAAAACTAGGTCAATGTTTAAAAATAGATTGGAAGGCGATTTTGGGCATGTTATACCTTAATATCATTGCAGTGATTTCAAATCGATCTTTAAATTATGAGTCAATTTTTCGTTAGTGATTTTTTAAAATATTTTTCCATTTAACATTCATCCCCAAACATTATGAAATATTTCATTTTCAATAAGGATGTCTTTTTTTTTTTTTAGCTGAACTTGGTGATTATGACCCGAGGCGACATGACAGGCACTACGTTTCCGAATTCCGTTTCCTTCCGACTCAGACACCTGAGTTGGAGGAGAAAGTTGCCGGAATTCATAAATCACTCAGGTTAGTAGTAAGTTTTTTTATACAGGTTAAATGATTTAATCAACCAAATTGTAACTTAATTTCAAGTGTGTTCAGAGCATGTAGGCCTAAACCATATGTGCTGAAACCCATGATCTACTGACTACATGTGGCCCGTTATCCCAAACCTAATTTTGTAAAGATGAACGAAGTGGCACATATACAGATCACTCAGCATCACGCCACTTAGTTACACAGCACTTTAATGGCCATCACATTTACAGAGTACTTTAATGGCCCATGGCACATTTACAGATCACTTGAGTGACCCGCGGCACAGCCTCCCCCAAAGGCAGCCCGCTACACATTTCCAAATTTCTCGAGTCGTTCATGGTATAGTTTTACATTACTCAAGTGAAACACGGATTGAAAGATCACTTAAATAACTTGCGGCATAGTTCCAGAGCACTTAAGGAGCCCACGGTGCAGTTCCAGACCACAGTTCTAGATCGTACAAGTGGCCCACGACACATTTTCACATGACTTAGGTGATTTGCTGCATATTTAAAGATCACTCAAGTGACTCATGGCACATTAACAGATTACTTAGTGGCCTGTGACATGTCTTCAAGTCACTGAAGTGACCCGCACTCTCCTAACGATTGAGCCCCCTTGATATAAACAGTGTTTTGATTAAGTAGGTTAACTATGTGCATGCGGTGACCTTGTAAACTCCAGTTTCTTGATTATATGTGCGAGTAAGATACTCAGTCGAAACAAAAATGCTTGACTGCTTGAAATTACGTTAAAATTGAGTTCCCTATTAAATTACTTGCCTGAACTGGACATGGACACATACAAAAATCCTTTGCTCTATGTATTCTCTGCTTGTGTGATGGGTCAATTTTAAATCTATTATACAAGAAAGCAAGAACCAGGGCCACAACTGGGGGGTCTGGTGCCGCGGGTGCTGAACCAGAAGATGCCGAATTCACCCTTTAACTGCTTCTTCCAAGGGGCTCCAAAATTCCAGCTTGTCCCGGGTGACAAAGTATCTAGTTGCGGCCCTGACAAGAACTTCTACTGCATACTAACCACTTCCATAGCTTTCAAGTCCCTCAGATTTTCCTGGAGGATCCCAAATTTCTACTTCTTATCTCGGACTCCCAAAAAATGCTTATATCTCTTAAATTTTTACTATTATTTTGAGAAAAAAAATCCCCACTATTGGGACAAAAAATTATGGCCAAAGAATTGCCCGAAAAAACAAATCTTTTATTTTTAGTCCCCAAAATGACATTACAACCATGATGTAAATTTTTGCCATTGCATAAAATTACAAAAAAAAATTCATTTTCGTGAGGGGAAAAACAAAATTTGACAAATGGCCAGTGTCAATTCAGCCTTTCAACTTTCAAAATTTACAGGATGACTTGTATATGCTTTGCTCATATGTCTCGTTAGGTGTGTATGTCTCCTTATGGGCCCAATAAAGATTTTTTTTGTTGGCATGATTTGATTTTGATGTAGTAATGAAAGGTAACTCAACGTCTGGCTTGGCGATACTTTGTGTTAATTGGCGACGTCACATTTTTACAAACAGGAAAAATTTTTAGTTTTACTTTTCTTAATGAAAAATCTTTGTTACAGTAAATGTGATAAATCTGTTATTATACACAGTAACTGGTTATTATGCATACTTAACTATGTCTTGGTAAGTTGGATGAATATAACATTTTTTACCGGCAAATATGCACAATACCCAAGTGATGTTGGTAAATTTGATTGATGCTAAAAAAATTTTACTTTTACCAGTGATTATGCATAATTACCAAGTGTGGTAAATTCAACAAATAGGCCTACTTGATATTGATTGCCTTTATCAGTGATTATGCATAACACGGTAGTGTAACTGGTGAATTTGATAAATACGAAAAAAATTCCAAATGAGTTTAGTATGTGTAATGAATGCAGCCGGATCTCAATATAGTAACAAATTTTGCAATCATTCCCCGATATAATGATGCAATACATGTATGAATTATCACATATAGATTGATATGCTATATGATTTATCCTGTTATATACCAAGGGCGCAATGCTTGGGGTATTTATTCACTTCCTCCAGTAAAAGTGATAATTTTTTAGTATTTTTTGAATTTATCAATGTCGCTTGGGTACTATGTATAATCACTAGTAAATATGATAATTTTTTTTTTAAATAAATACATCAAACTTACCAAAACGATTCATGTATAATAACCAGATTTATCACATTTACATTGTTTTCCAAAAGTCCCTTTTCTATTTTATTTTTCCCTTTTTTATTTATTTTATTCAGAATTTGCATCCATGTGAAAAATCTTTTAATTCTCATTCTTCAAAGTTCATAGCTATTCACTTCTATTTTCAAATTGAACTTCATAAAATTGTAAATCGTAAACCATTTAGTTTTGTCTCATTTTTATTTTTTTAATTCTAGCGGGAAAGTACCATCAGCTGTTGAGATGATATTTCTCGAGAAAGTTCGGTGGCTAGACATGTATGGAGTTGATTTACATATAGTTATGGTGAGAATTCTCGTATTTTGTCTGGTTAAATTTTCTTTTCTTTCTTTTTTTTTTGCGATGCATGTGAAATTCTGTCTTGATCAGTCAAAACCTCTATTTTATTTTAATTCTTATCCAAGGGTGAAGATAAAGTGGAGTATTGCCTTTGCTTGACTCCGAGTGGGATTGTCATCATGAAGAACAATGCCAAAGTTAGCAACTATTTCTGGTAAGTAAAACGCATCTGATGACAGCTAAACAATTGCTTTTATGTGTTTCAGGTTCAGATATTTACTTGATATATATATATAATCATCATACACACACAAAATATCTTTATGACTGTCACTTTGTTTATATACAGATGCAGATTTACAGTTTTGCTGCCCTCCTGTTATTCTAGTCTGATTTTCTTGACTTCATTTTCTCAAATTTACCATCAGACTCTATAGCCTGCTTGCCTCCTGCTCCTGTAAATACGCCTCTATCTCGTATTCCAGCATAATTTCTTGATCATTCATGTGCTAGAACATTCTTTTGGCTACTCCTGTGCAGGGGTCCCCCCAGGCTTCTGTCTTTGAAAGGCTTCTCTATTGTAGTAGATGGTTCTGGGTGGAGTAGCTGCTTACACGTTTTGGTGCACCATTGTTAAATTGCTTGGTGATTTGTTGCACTGTCTATTTATACACTGTTACCATGCGAGCTAGCTGATATTGACCCCACTCATCCACAAGCTGTAAACCACGTCAGTTCTCTGGCAGGAATTCTTGTACCGAAATAGATTTACTCATGAAAGACCCTTGACACTGGAGCACATGAGCATCTTAGTGCCTGCATGACTTGAGATGTATAGACCTGTATGCCACGCCCAAACTATTTGTCTATGCACTTAGATTCCTTTGTCTTATCAATAATGCATTAAATTATGACTGCTCCTATGAGTAGCACCTTTTCATTGTGGGAGTGCTGTTTGCATCAATTTTGTCGGGGGCTACCCATAGTACTTATTCAATTGTTCTTGAGTACAGTAGAATGTAATATCCTATCGTATGCTCTGTACCAGAAAAAAAATTATTTACATTTAAAAAAAAAATTCCTTCATAATTAAAAAATTCCTTCCTATTGTCCATAATGGTGCTGTAAAGAGTATATTTTTTCATATTAATCTTAAAATGTTCTTTTAGGCCCAGAATAACCAAAGCTTATTTCAAAGGGAGATATTTTATGCTTAGGGTCAGAAATAAAATAGTAAGTTTGATTTTTCCTTTTATTTTCTTGAAAATTTATAAGATATTGCAAAGAATTTATTGTATTGTGTTCTGAAACAACCAAATACTATTGAAATTGATTTGTTGGTCAGATAACAATCTTGAATGAGTTAAATTAGCTCGCGAAGTGAAAGTGTGTGAACCCATGATCTGAAGCAGGGGTGCACAACATCTGGCCTGTGAAAGGTGTTCTAAAAAGAAAATGGTCAATACACACAATATGTTAAAAGCCTAGGTTGACCATATTTCCTTCATAAAAATACGGGAAATCAGGATTTACGCTGGATATCACCAATTATCAAAAAAAGTTATCAAAGCAAATAGTAAGGTTGACATAGCCAAAAAAAAAATGTTTTAAGCATGCCAATTACGGCCACAAAAATTGTCAAAGGCATTTTGCCATGAAGATGAAGATAATCTTAATTCTTGTTTTTCAATTTTCCAGTAAAGCTCGGTGAAAACAAGAAAAAAATATCATTTTATGAAGAAAATTGGGATAACGAAACGTTGAAATTGGAAATTTTATATGTACGAATGTATGTGTATGCATGGCCCTAACATATTTATGTTGTTAGAGTTGTGCTTGTTTCGTGTCCTTGCTGAGCTGTCATCTTTGTTCCATATTTTGAAGTGAAGATGGTAAAAGATTGAAATTTCATCTATATATATGAAAACAAATGTATGTCTGTTTGTCCTTTATGCATTACTACACCATTCATCCGATCACCATGAAACTTTGGGAAGTTGTTGAGTACACTCCCGCGAAGGTTTCTGGCATAGTTTTAACTTCATTTCCTTTCTTCTGAGATCGCAGCAATGTGCGACGGGTAAGCTAGTGTTGTATAAGTGTAATGTTGAATGTGTCTGCTGGCTCTTCGGTGGAGAGACTTTTTTGAATGGGGGAACGGCTCGCATTCATGCCTTGAGCGATTCTCCTGTTAACCCCATGCATACAAATTTCTGGCCCGCGGATTCGAAAGGTTATGCACCCACTGATCTAAAGAATACTAATTTTACTGTGCTATAGAAATATGTATTTTTTTTTTTTTTTTTTGAAATGACAGAATGAAGAAAACACCTATGCATTTGAACTTCGATCAAAAGAAGCTAGTAAACATCTTTGGAAGTGTTGTGTAGAGCACCATTCTTTTTTCCGGTAAAATTTTTTTCTCATTATTTTTGATAATTCTCTCATATTTAGTTATACTTTCAACAATGTTAAACAAATGTGGTAGAACCTTGATTAACCAGCAGTAATAGAATAAATGAGAATCAACCTTCGTTTATATGATGGTAATTATATGAATGGTATATAAAAATATTTTGAATCACCAGTTTCAGTGGATTTTTTTTAACTTTCATGCACTGCGCTGCTACAGTCAAAGGTGTATATGACTAATTAGTTTTGATTTAGCCCTGGCTTGTATATGGTTAATAGAGGCTCCACTTAAAAAAATGTAACAATAAATTAATTTTGGAGCCGAGAGGCACCAAGACTGCATCACCTAATAGCAATACCGGCCATTGCGAACATGGGCATCTCAGGAACACCTTTTTATCCAAAAAATCTTCAAAATTACATAAGATGACGATCGATAAAATATTAACACTTCAACAGTTATTCATTAAAATCATGTCAATTGGTCACTGCACATCCACAATAGCAGAGCGTCCTGCCATGCTGAATGAATTAATTTTTAAATTCTAAATTTTTAATAGAATTTGAAATCATCTGCTTGAGTTATGATTATTTGATAGACAAAATCTGTCAGGAATCATCATTAGGATGCAACTTTAACAAAACTTTTTCCAGGATGGATCAAAATGGTTTTAGTCTACATTTCTTTGCCTCCACTAGCTTTTCTCATCCACTCCAACTCATAATCGTACTATTCAGCTTCTTGACCATGGCCTGGGCGGGACAAACGAATCAACTCTGGTGCCATGGATACTCAGGATCGCATACGTGGTGCGAGTGGTCTGGGTCTACATATGAGCTGGGAAAGTAGCCATTTACACACCAGCTTTTCTCATTGTGAAGCGCATCAAGATTTCTCTACATACAAGAATAAATGAACTGCTTGACATTCAAATAACAAATTTCTAAAATTAATTGGTACAAAGGTTTTTAATGGCTGGCTGATGCAAAGATGAATGAAGAAAGATAGGAAATTCAACTGCCCTTGCGGGAAATCAAACCCACATCTTCTCACTTGTATGGTGATCGCACTAGACTACAAAGGCTATGAATATATTAATCTTTCCTTAGAGCTCATGTGCACTGAACATACATGGACGGTCGGACCTAATTCAGGCCAAAGCTCACAAGGGCAGTTGAATTTTCTCTTTCCTAATTCATCTTTGCATCAGCCAGCTGATAAAAACTTTTGCATGGATAGCAGAGAATGACATCATTCTTAGGCAAAATTAATTAGTTTTTTAATGTTTAGGTTGACTCAGGTGAAGGATATTTCTGGTCTTCCTGTTAATATTTTCAAGCTTGGATCAAAACATCGCTACAGGTAATCACTTTTGAAATGCAACTTCAAAATGGAATAGCATATGACAAAGTTTGTGGCTAAGAAAATAGTTTTCTTGGAACGTCTATCAGTTTCACTTGTATAGATCTGAGAATAATTTTTTTCATAAAAAATATAAGTGAATTTTTTTAATTTATATTTTTCCTGAAGTGGAAGAACTGAACAACAGATCAAAGCGGATATGAAATGTCTTAAAAGGTCTCCACCAACATTCACTAGAGTTCCAAGTCGGAGGTATCCAAAACGTCATGGTGAACCAGATGGGGCCGAAGGTGATTGATTATTTTTGCATTGAAAAGCTTTCTTGATTCTTTGTATTCATATTGTCATGTTTTTTTTTCACGTATAATTATTTTTATTGCACTAAAATCATTTTAACTGTCTTTTGGCAAGAGTTTGGTGAGCGAACTGTGGGGAGTTAAGGAACTTCTTGTAGATATGTGCTGTGTAGTCTTCTTATCGCCATTTCTCTTTCATTAGTGAGTGCAAGTACAGTTAAACTCTGAACATAATGAGCTCAGATTCAACTTATTCCTCAGTTGGAAGTTAAGATAAACCCCTGATTCAACAAATAAAATCTTCAATATAAAAATTTTGTTTTCGAAATATCCTTAACTTTTTTTGTATTTCTCATCACCCAAAACCACAATCTGAAGATTTGACTTCTTAGGATTTCACCTTCAGCTCTTCTTTGGAGATAGAAGAGGGGAAAGAATCTGTTGTTTTTTTGAGTAAAGGAAGCAATAAAGCCATTTAGAGTGCGCTTTGTAATGTTTCAGTGGCCAATTGTGTACCGTTCCAAAAACATGGTGCTGTTCCCATGTTCAGATTTCACTAAAGAAATAAAGTTACTTCAAGTTTGTTCTTTGTCTTGTCAAACAAAGAATGGCAGGCCATCTGAAAAGGAAGCATTTTTGGGTTGGAAAAAATTGACAATTTTGACAAAATTTGATAAAAAATATTGAACGTACCAAACAAACTTTTATCAAGCAATTTTTAATGCATCCTGATCTGTTCTTAAGTTTAGATATTTTTATCAATTGTTGTCAGAAATGTGTTGTAACAGCAGCCCTAAAGTAAATTGCTATTAAAATTTTCAGTTTAGAGTGTATTTATGCTCCTGATCAATTTGACTTCGATTTAACAATTTCCTCTATTTAACAAATAAAATTGTCTGTTCCCTCCGATTCATTATACCTGGATTCAACTGTATTAAGAAATATTCTGGTAGACCGAGTGGGTTTTAAACTTGTTGCAACTTGCAAAACCAAATGCTACAGTAACTTGAGGAGGAAGGGGGGGTGTCTTGTCAATTTGTACTACTACTGGGCCTTAGTATAATTATTACCTCACAGAAGTATAATCTCTTTAAAAAAAAAATCTAAAGAAGAAAAGCAATTTCAGCAGCGTTGATAATACTTCCCGTAACTCTATAGTTGAGTGCTACCATCCATAGAAACTGCGGACAAACCATAGCAGTTGGCAACTCCACATTTAACTGATTAAAACACCATTTTTGACATGTCTTTGCACTTGGAATGTTTAGCTGTAACATATTCATTTCCGAGACAATATTATTTTTTGCTGGTTGTACCGTCTATTTTCAATATTTTTTATCTTTTCTTATTTTCACATCTCTAAGAATTCCATTGATATTTATGTGAAGTGATGCTCAAGATGATTAAGTTTATGTTGCACAATAAAACAATAGCTTAAAATTATTTTTGAAAAGATCTTAATTTTTACTTTTTCATTCAGCTGTACAAATGAATGAGGATCTGAGATTAAGTTTGAGGCATAAGGCAAAAGATGACCTTGCTGTTTCAAGAACTTGCTCATCGTAAGTTTGATTCCATTTTCCTTAGGCAGATTCCATCATTTAATATGGAATTTGTTCGGTTCTTAAAATTTTGACAAATTGAGTTATAACTAAATATCAAATTAAATTTATGTGCACAAGGAATCGTGTTTTACTTATTTTAAATTTCTTTGGTAAAAACCAAAAATAAATATTTGAATATCAGATTGCATCACCATATTTATTTATACAGTCGGCCCCCCGTATTCGCGGTTTTTTTCCTTTATTGGATTTTTTTTTTCAACTCTCAAAAACCGTCATTCATGTGTTTTGTTTACAAAATTTTAGTTGTGCATAGAATTTTAGTTGTTTAGAATGGCTCGCTAATGACATTACTGTCATCACCAGAGCCGTGGCAGCCCCCAAGAGAGAAACAGTCCTCTTGGGTTGGATTAACCTTTTGCCACAATGTGCACTAAAGAATACAACCACTTCTAGAGTAAATTGAAGAGACTATAAAAGACATTGCCACGTTAGCGAAACGGGTGGGTGGAGAAGGGTTCAATGATATGGATATAGAGGAAGTCGAACAGCTAAATTAATAGCAATTCAGAGGTGTTGACCGAGGAGGAATTAATGCAGGTTGACTGCTCCTGAAACTGAAGCGGTACCAGATCAAGATCAAGATGAAGTAGAAGACAGGTTCACCATGAGTAACATAGCGGAAAGGCTTCGATCGTTCAAATCAGCAATGGATTATTTTCATGGCACAGATCCCCATATGGTACGCTCTTCACATTTAGAAAAATTGGTAGAGGAAGCCTTGTCATCATATTACAACATACTTGATCATATGAAGAAGATACGACAAACAGAAATCACAATGTTCTTTCAGAAAACATCGCCAACAATCGCTGCACCCTCTTTTAGATTTTGTTCTATCCTCTGCGTCACCCTGCTCTTTCCCATGATGTTCAATAAACGAGATATACAAGAAGAAAACTATGGTTTTGGTTATTCGCGGCCACCCCCGGAACGTAACCCCCGCGAATACGGGGGGGGGCGACTGTACAGGTATATAATTTTATATTCGTTCGATGTTGCCATCACAACTAAAAAAAACATGTATGTTTTTCCCTCAAGATTTTCCTTGTGTGAGTACTAGGTTTGAGCTGAGGACACAACTAAATGTGCATTGGCATGGAAAAGCGACACCAAGTCCAAAAAAAGTAGAAAAAGTAGTTTTCGTAATCGTGAAATTTCAAAAATTGGAACATTTTTTTGTTTCAGGCTTTCAAGAATATGGATTTCAAATGTAGGGACATCAGATGAAACATTCCATGTCCACCTTTATTTTCAATATACCTTTTTTTTTTGTTCATTTAAAATAAGTACTGCATGAGCAAAACAACCTCCCTTCTCATGGTGTCCTGTAGATTGAATGTAATTGTAGGCGTGATAAAGTTGGTAGATTAATTTGTGATGTGTTCGTATTTGTCTACAGACAAAATCTCTTCCTCTATGGACAAACGCATATGGTTTTGTCTATGAGTGTGGATGCAGCTTGAGAAATTTGACTGCTGATGTTTTCTATTTTATTTTTCTTTAATGATTTGTTAAGGCCTTCTTTATGGCATTTCTTATTTTTAATTGCTTGGAGTATAGAAAACGTTTCTTTCTTTTCACATTGCAGTGCTCCATTATACAGATCCATTTCAACACCTGCTCAGTTGTCTTGTACAGATTCATCAAATGGTCATAAAATGGCTCCTTGGGAAGATCCTAATCAAAGGTGAAGCTTCAAAATTATATTCTGAAACATACTTTATCAAAAAAATATTAAAATATCTAAGATTTGCATAGATATCTGTGGAAAAACATTTCATTAAAATTGCAGTTCAGTAAAAATGATTTATAGCAATATCCTCTATAACAATTGCTAATACCCTCACTAATCAATGCAGTAGAACCTCCCATAATGGACACTCCCTGTTAGTGGAGTAACAGACACTTTTTTAAATTACGGCTAGCGCCACAGACAACTAATTTTGTCATGTCATGCCCTTGCATTGGAAAAATGACCATACGTCCCGTATTTCCCGGGACAGATCAGGTCTTTTTTGTTTCTCTGGCCGTCCTGACATGTTGACGGGCCTCAGTGTATTTTACTAGCCATTTATGAACACTTCTCAATAGCAGATAAAATCTTCTATCCCAAGGGTTGTCCATTATCAAGTGATTCTACTGTATTACTCTCTAGTTCCAATTCATTTTTCATAGTTAATATATTCCATCTATAACGATAAGTCCTTTATAATGATATGTTCCTCTGATTGCATGTGAATCATTATATAGGCACCACTGGTGTAGCACATACTCAAGCTATGAGGAATATAATAAATTTATCTTCTATATAATTACCTTTTCTTTTTTTTAATAATTTACCCCAAGTTTAAAGTTCCTACATTATATTTGCAGGGGGCTATTTTCAAACTCTAGTCGTCAGTCATTATGTTCCTCTCATGGTTCAGAGAGGAGGCGCCGTCGATCCCACTCCCGCCGAAGATCGTCAGTTGATAGTGAGATGTCTTCTGACTACAGAAGGAGCAGGTATATATTCAGAACTACTAAAATACAAAAATTGACTGATTATGGTAAATCACTCTATGTAAAATTTCATGGATTTCTTGATTATTTTTATTCACCTTTTCCAGACACAGAAGTAAAAGATACTCAGATAATGAGAGTGATATTTCAAAGTCATCCAGGTATTCAAGAGGCTCAAGATCTTCAAGAGGAAGTCATAGAAGAACAAGGTAAATAATTCTTTAGTCACGCAATTCTCTGAAAGATACTTAATCGTTGAGTTTCACAGGTTGGGTCCAGTGCCGTCTTAATGCATGGGCCCACCCGGGCACGGCCCGGGGGCCTCAGGAGAAGAGGGGCCTCACAAAAATGAGAATTAGTTCAAATTTTGGAGAATTTGCCTGGTAGGGCCTCAGAAAAATCAATTGGCCCGGGGGCCCATGATGCTCTTAAGACAGCCCTGGTTGGGTCTGTGAGACCCACGCACATAAATTGCTCATTTACCCACAAGTGGAAGAAAAAATTTCCTTGAGTTTCTCCCTAGTTTCCTATTTCAACTCGTTTATCTACTGTGCCAACCTTCCGCACTGGGGCCATTCCCCCCCCCCCACCCCCCAGAACTATTAAAAGATGTATCTGTGAGATCCAGCCACCTGCAGTCAAGCAACATTTTATTAAGTGTTAATTGAAGAAAGAAACTATATAAGTTTTTTATGCAATATCTAATTCAGTAAGAGTCTGTGAGCCCAAAATCGTGCATTCATAGAACATTTTCTCACCTATACGCTGGAAGATTGAATATGAGCATTTTTGGTGGTGAGAGAAAGTTTTTAAGAAAGTAACAAAATATATATAGAATAAATGATTTGGGAATACGCAATAGTCTTCACAGACCTTCCTCTATGGTTTTTGATGTCTCTCTGAGATGGGAAGCGGCATGTGTGCGGTCCTTTAATGTTTAATACTCTTACGGTGGAATCCTGATTATATTTCTTTTATCTATATGATTATCTTCTGCCCTAATTCTACATTAAACATCTTAATGCCAAAATATTTCATGTGACACAACTTTTTTATTTCCACTTGACACCCTGAATTTTCATAAAACAATGTCTTTCCATCTATTGAATCCACATAATATTTATAGATAACATAAACCTGTTGCTTTAAAGAGGGGGTTCAGGGGGCTCGTTTCCTGCCAGCTGTGAGGGGGGGCCCTCTTTCCTATTTTGGAGAACATAAGCAATGAGAACCAATAGAAAAAAAAAACCAATAGGTTTTGCTGATAAAGTAGAACTCTAATTGTCTGGATCAATTAGGACCATGCCCTATCTGAATAGTCAGATAATTCATGAAAAAGATTTTTTGTTAAAGAAATTTGCCTTTAGTAGGGGTAATGTAATTTAATGGCTATATGAAAACATACTGTTTTAAACTATCATTGCTTGAACATATCGGTCTAAGTGCACCATAGCTACTCATTTGGCACTGGCGTTAGTCAACCAGTGCCTGTGTAAAGTTTTCTGCTGGTATCTTCTCGCCACATACATCTGACTCTTGGATACTGTGCCTTTCCTTAAAATTCTGTAGCCACTTTCACATATTTTTAAGAAGCAGATTTTGTTTTTTTCCTCAAAGGGATCCAGGTAAATCTGGATAATTAGAGTTCTACTGTAGTTCATGCTTAAATTCTGCAGAAGAATGTGTACGAGGTGCATGTACCATTTAGTAGTAGTTCATGGTAATATAAGTCATTCATTTTCAAAATTTAAATATTTTCATGAACATCTTAATGAAATATTAAAGGGTTCTTCAATGTGTGTAACATGATTAGAGAGAAACTTGATTGCATTTTTACAGAATATGTATTGTGAATTGCACAGAGTTTTGTATTTCACATGCGAGTCATTTATGTTTTGTTATTTTCACAGAACTGACAGCACAGAGAATGTGAGTGGTACAGATTCGTGCTCTAAGAAAAGAGGACGTAAACACAGGTGAAATGCATTATTGATTTTTTTTTTGAACATTCACACATTGTGTATAGTTAGTTATATTATTTAATTTGTATTATTGTTGTATTTTATGATTTTGTAATTTTTGTTCTGCTTAGGAGGCATGGCTCTGGTAGTAGAAATAGATTTTCTAATTCAGAAGCTCAGTGGAAAATGGTTGAAAAGCAGCAAGAAACTTCTGCTTGGTAAGTCAGTATTTATGGATGACAAAAATAGTGTTGGACAGGTAGAGTTTGAAGTTTTGTTGACACTATATAGAAAAAACTTTTGGCCAAATTAACTTCATATATTCAGAACATAGGATTTATGTAAATGTATTTTGCAACTATTCTATTTTTATCAAAATCCAGCAAACAACAGGTGGTCGCACTGCGGGGGCACCGCCCACCTAGAGCATTGAAAGCTTCCCTAGGGTGTAATACAGGAAAAGCAACATTTTGTTTAAAAAAATTCCCTTCCCACAGATTTTGTAGGCCAAAATGATCAACATAAAGTGTATTGATAGCTGGTACATCTCTATCAATGAGATGGCAGTATAAATTTTCGTTCTTGAGTGGTGTATAAATATGTTTGAAATGCCAAATTTTCTATCAGTGGCACGGAAAAAAAGGCCATCGAGATTGGTGATGTATCCGGCATTGATAGAATTTCCTGAGATGGTCCCACTTTCTTGAAATCTGGGTTTTGGTTCGTGCTTTTTTGTCCAGAACCATCTGAAATTGTCGAGGATTCAGGCATTGGTGGGGGGGGGGGGGTGTATACCATCACCATCATTTTTTATCATCATGCAGTAAGCATTGTTTTATTTTCTTTATCTGGGGGTATCATCAGATGCATTAGACTCCAGATCGGAGGGAAGCTCTGAAATTAGTATAACATTGTTTCCTCTGTACTAAAGGAATTTTATTGACACCAATTTTTTTTATCACCAATAAAAGTAATAAATGTACAATATTCGGGGAGGGGGTAACTTAAATCCAAAGGAATTCCAGAAAATAAAATTAAAATGGTAGAGAGAGAGAGCATGGAAAGTATTTGTCAACAAGCCATTCTAAAACCACTAGAATGAAGGAATGGTTATGTGCGAGACAAAAAATAAAAATACAAAAAACAAAATACAACATATTTGTATCTTCCATTCTAACCCTTGAAACTCTTCCACAAATACAAATCTCAGATGTTTCAACACCATTGCTGCTGTCACCCATTTTCTAGTAAACAAGAATGAGTGGAGAAAAGGAAAAGCAAGGTAGCTTCATCTCAGAGTGGTGGTTTCATACTGACGATACTTGGGGTATCTCAGGTGTGCAGTATCCTCATTATGGAACTACCTTTTTAAAACTTCCATCATTTGATTTTAAACTATTAAGTTTATTGAATGGCTTGATTTCAACAAATATAGGGCAAAATCTATAAAAAAAAACCATCCATAATTTAAAAAAAAAAAAATTTTTTTTTGATTAGGGAATAAATTTTAAAACGGGTATCATAAAAATAAAGAAAATAGTGGATTTTTTTTACCACTTGCAAAATAAAACCAGTATGATGCTGCCATCTCTGACAGAAAATCTAAATCTTAAGCTAGTAAATGGGATTTAAATTATTTCTGTGCCAATATTGTTTTTTTTTATGGGATTTTGAAAAGGTGGTTTCACTATGGAGACACCGTGCACGTGCCAGAAAGGGTTAAGCATTTACATTGCTGAGCATTCTACTTTTCTTTTTCTGTAATATGACAAAGGTGTTTTTAAAATAAAGAAAATGTGTAAAACCTCAAATATATTTTTCATCAGTTTGTTCAATGTTAAAAAGTCGCTATTTCTAACAATAGTTTGCCCTTGATATTTGCAGAAGTTACATTCTGAAAGTTCCTGAGAGAGAGCTTTAAATGCTTGCATCATATCCTGATCAAATGGATTTAATCCATTTCTTAGTTTATAGATTATAAATGGGTTATAAAAATACTACATGCACATACCTGAGGCACTAAAACCAGAAGCGCATTCAGGTTGGTTGAAACCCAGGGGGCACAGAAGAAAATATTGGGCCCCCTTAAGTTAGATAAAAGTGTAGAGTTGGGTTTTTCGAGATCTCTACAGAAGTCCAGGCCATGTGCGCCTGCTGTCAAACTCACCTCTGCACAAATAATAAATCCCTCTCAATCGTATGTTGATATCATCTGCTATAAAAAAGTAGTATGGCCATGCCATCACACAGCACCTCAGAGACCAAGCCCACTGAGACGAGGCACAACATCGAAGAGGTGAAACAGCCTTTACTATATAGCCCTGAGTTTCGTAGACTACCCCTTTTTGGTGTCAATCTTTGTATCAGTATAAAAATTACTTTTATAATATATATATATATATATATATCACCCTCTCATGCCAGAAGCATGATGTATAATAAAAAGCAAAAATATGTATTTCAGGCTCCAAAGTGCAGTTGTCAGAGATTTGTCTCAAAGGAAGAGTGGGTATGTGATTTGTTTTACCATTGTATTTGTTTTTCTTTATTTGAATCAGCTCTGCTTAAAGTGAGCGATGAAAGTGTTCAGGGGGACAGTAGAAGCTATAGGTGTAATATAGGATCCTAAGAGTTGGATTAAGTTATGGGTTCAATGAGGAAAATGGAAATTCCTGGACAAAAGGGAGTGATAGAAAAAAAAATTATATTTGGGGAATGCTTTAAATAAACATTTTTTTTATATAAGATAATGAGGAAAATTTATGATATTTATATTCCGGGAACATAGTGACACTCAAAAGAAAAATTTTTTTCACATTAAACTTGGCATTATTGTAACTTTTTGTTCAAATTTTTTTCACAATAAAGTTTTCACACAATATTAAATTCAAATGTGCAAAATCTGAAAGGTGCAAGCTTATTAATCCAGCAATGTTGAGTACTATCTTATTGGAAATGTGCCTCAAAAGCTTTCATGATCCATTCTTATATCGATTTTTTCAACTTTACCGATATTTACTCAACTTTACAGGTACATGAATTCGGGCATGGATTCAGAGTCAGAAATTTTATCCAGTCATAGGAGGAGGCACAAGAGGCAAGTATAAGAAAATGAACATGTGAAATTTTGTTGATCAAAAGCAGAGCCGCCCTTACTAGACTAGTGTGAGAATAATAGCAGGGCCATGATATATTAATAATTTCATGACCCTTAGCCCCAATTTTTATATATTCTGTGGCGAAGGGAAAACTGGAATGGCAAAAATTTATACATTATTACAAAATATACAGAATGCATTGCACCTGTCACACGTCTAAGGGCAACTCTGGATTGAAGTGAAACCTTTTTATACCATTGTAGGTGTCGCTGTGAATGTTTTATGTTACGTTTTTATGTTGTAACGTCATCGCACCTTGTGTTATGTCGATGTGACGTCACCGCTAGTGTTGTATAAAATACGGTTGACGACTCGCTCTTTACACTCTCTCTCTTTTCCAGTATTTAACTTTTTACATTATGTATCCCCGTTATCCGTTTTAAGTTATATAAGTTTTTTAACATGTTAACCAGTTCTGAAGTTATGTTTTTAATAAATTAATTATTTGATTATCAAGATCTTGAGTAGTGACAATTCATGGAGTCAGATGAGTAAATTAATAATTGTTATCACCATGCGGTTCTAAATAAGTTCCTTGAGACCACATTCATGGTGGTACAAAATGGTAGACCCGGACTTACAAAATGATTCACCGGACTTCCAACTGGTCAAACCGGACTCGCAGATTGTGACGGTGACTACAGAAAGACTGCTCAAATCTTTTTCATCGCTGCTCCAAGTCAACTAGTTATAGAGCGATTGTGTCCGTCGTCAACGTTGCCAAGTATTGTAAAAGGACAGTTTTTAGTCGGTAAGTGAAAGTTTTTTTTGGTCTTTTCTCGAGGCACGTGCCGGTCTCGGTTTTCGTTGTGGATCGCGGTTTTCGGTTTTGTTCGCTGGCCATCTCACTGAAATTATCTACCGTAGATAAATTTGTGTGCAATCTCAAATTTATACTAAATTCAAAAAAAAAAAAAAAAAATTGTTTTGCAAAACAATGCCAGATAAATCTGACACCGTGGTTGGAGAACCCGGTATTGCTCGCGTCGCTTTTCGTGCACCACCTTTTTGGGATTCAGATCCTGACTTATGGTTTTTACAACTTGAAAGTCAGTTTATCACCGCAGGAATCACTGCAGATTTGACGAAATTTCACTGCGTGGTATCAGCTTTGGATGCAAAAGTACTTTCGTACGTGAGTAATCTGGTTCGCTCTCCTCCCACTGAAAACTGTTACTTAACTCTTAAAGATCGAGTTTTGAGTTGTTTCGCAAAGTCGGAATCTGCGAGATTGAAATTGCTATTTCAAGAGCTACAACTCGGTGATAAAAAGCCTTCACAGCTCTTGAATGAAATGCAAAATTTGTCGGGGAATCAAGTTTCCGATGAGGCTTTAGCCACACTTTGGAAACAACGGCTACCAATAAATGTACAACAAATTCTCTCGGTGTGCCATGACCCACTCAAATCATTGGCTGTCATAGCTGATAAAATTATAGAGGCTTCTCCTTCACACTCAGTTGTATCTAGTGTAGGTCCATCAAGCACGACTCTTGAATCATTGCAGAGCCAAATCGAAAATTTGACTAAACAAGTCGAAAGGCTCTCTCGAACTCGTTCTCAAAGTCGAGATAACCGAAGTGATCGCAGCCGATCAACTTCACGCAACAAAAAATTTAACGATCGTTTACAAAAAGGATTTTTATGTTGGTACCACAAAAAATTTGGTCAAAAAGCCAATAAATGCGTGCAACCATGTCAATATTCAGAAAACTGACTAGCCCCCCTGTTAGTGCGACGGCAGGTCAATTCCAGGGGCAAAGTCGCCTTTTTGTTTGTGATAAAAATTCTGGCTTACGTTTCCTTGTTGACAGTGGTGCAGCTATTAGTTGTTATCCAAAGGGCTATACGAAAATTAACGAGCCGCAACAATCTTGTCTTTTTGCCGCCAACGGATCAAAAATCCTCACATATGGCAACAAGCACTTTGAGTTAGATCTAGGCTTACGGCGCAAATTTTCATTTGCATTTATTGTGGCAGATGTCTCGCATCCTATATTAGGAGCAGATTTTCTGGAAAAATTTGGACTTCTGGTAGATATAAAAAACAAATGTCTTATTGACAAATTAACTACCTTGACTACTACTGGTCTAAAATGTCCAGGACCTAGTTTAGGACTGACCATAATTTCCGGAACATCTCCATACCATAAATTGCTAGGAGCATTTCCTCAATTACCAAGATCTATTCTCAATTTTGATCCCAAATCCCATT
Source organism: Pholcus phalangioides (assembly GCF_987345545.1). Lineage (NCBI taxonomy): Eukaryota > Metazoa > Arthropoda > Arachnida > Araneae > Pholcidae > Pholcus > Pholcus phalangioides. Next base: position 35,934,059 of record NW_028301596.1, on the reverse strand, counting down.
GTGTCACTCACCATATCGAAACGAATGGTCCTCCTGTCTTTGCTAAGGCTCGGCGATTATCGCCTGAAAAACTTTTAGCTGTGAAAAAGGAGTTCGACAGCTTAATTAAGCAGGGCATCGTTCGCCCCTCAAAAAGTTCATGGGCGAGCCCAATCCATCTCGTTCCCAAAAAGAATGGTGAGTGGCGGATTTGTGGAGATTATCGTAGACTCAATGCCATAACTGTACCCGATCGTTATCCCCTACCGCATATTCAAGATTTTTCATTTGGTCTTGCAGGAAAATATATTTTTTCTAAGATAGACCTCGTAAAGGCCTATCACCAAATTCATGTCGAATCGAAAGATATTCAAAAAACAGCAGTAATCACACCTCACGGACTTTTCGAGTACATTCGCATGCCCTTTGGACTGCGAAATGCTGCTCAGACATTCCAGCGATTTATAGACAGTATTCTATCTGATCTAGATTTTGTCTATGCGTACTTAGACGATTTGCTCGTCGCATCTGCTGATGAGGAAAGTCACAAAAGTGATCTCAAAAAACTTTTTCAACGATTGAGCGATCATGATTTAGTCATTAATCCTGAAAAATGTGTTTTTGGTGAACGTGAAATCAATTTTTTGGGCGTAACTGTCAATGGTGAAGGGATTTCTCCCATTCCCGATAGAGTTCAAGCATTAATTGATTATCCTTTGCCTAAAACTGTGGATGAGCTGAGAAGATTTCTCGCTTTGATTAATTTTTACCACAGATTTTTGAAAGGTGCTGCTCATGCCCAGGCAAATTTACATGAACTCGTGAAAGGGAAACGCAAAAAAGATCTAAAGCCGATCAATTGGACGGATGAAACGAAAAATTCATTTTCATTGTGCAAAAAATTGATCGCTGATTGTGCCCTTTTACCGCACCCAGTACTAGATGCACCTTTGACGCTCACAGTCGATGCATCGGATACGTCTTTGGGAGCGGTTTTACATCAAGTGGTAAAAAAACAAGTCCAACCACTTGGATTTTTTTCACGTAAACTCACAGCAACTGAGAAAAGGTACAGTGTGTACGATCGTGAACTTCTAGGCATTTACTCAGCAGTACGATATTTTCGTCACATGATAGAAGGCCGTAACTTTTCCATGTACACAGACCATCGTCCTCTGGTATATGCCTTCACTCAGAAAACTGAGAAATGCTCCGCTCGCCAAATAAGACATCTCGATTACATAAGTCAATTTTCGACTGATATCAGACACGTGTCAGGCGAACAAAATTCGGTCGCTGATGCTCTTTCGCGCATAGCCGAAATTAAAGTTCCTACTGTAATTGATTTTACTGGGATGGCTAGCGCGCAGGCTGCAGACGCTGATTTGCAATCGATTGTCGATTCTGGTACCGGTCTTGAGCTTAGACCGATGACTTTCACTAATTCCGATGTTAAACTCTACTGTGACGTGTCGACTGAAAATGTGCGACCCTACATTCCTAAAACATTTCAAAGACAAGTGTTTGATTCTATTCATAGTTTATCCCATCCAGGTGCCAAGGCAACAGTGGAAATGATATCCAAACGATTCGTTTGGAAGTCTCTCACCAAGGACTGCAAAGAATGGTGCAGAACATGTCTTCATTGCCAACGTTCTAAAGTCGGAAGGCATACTAAATCTCCTATAGGAGAGTTTGGCCTACCTTCAGCCAGATTCTCACATATTCATTTGGATATAGTCGGCCCTCTTCCTCCATCAAGAGACAACCGTTATGTCTTAACGTGTTGTGACAGATTTTCTCGCTGGCCTGAGGCCATACCAATTCCTGACCAAACTGCTGAGACTGTTGCTGCTGCCTTCTTCGCCAACTGGATTGCACGCTTTGGTGTTCCTGAAGTGCTTACCACCGACCGCGGAACCCAGTTCGAATCCGAACTCTGCACGTCTCTAGCACGACTGCTTGGTGTTAATCGCATTCGCACGACAGCGTACCATCCACAGAGCAATGGCGCTGTTGAAAGGTTCCATCGACAACTCAAAGCTGCCATAATGTGTCATGCTACTGAACGATGGGTAGACGTCCTACCAGTGGTAATGCTTGGTGTGCGTTCCAGCTTCAAGGAGGACATAAGTTCCACTCCAGCCGAAATGGTCTATGGTACTACTCTATGTCTTCCATGCGATTTCTTCAGAAACTCATAGTCAGAATGTGTCTCGCTCAGATTTCGTTCTGAGACTTCGCAAAACGATGTCCGAACTGCGTCCAGTTCCTTCTAGCCACCATAGTTCATCCAAGGTGTTCATCAACAAGGACCTGGCGAAATCATCACACGTTTTCGTCCGAGTGGATTCCGTTCGCCGTCCTCTTCAGCAACCATATCAAGGACCTTACAAAGTTCTATCAAGGACTGATAAATTTTTCAAAGTTCAAATTAATAATGATGTCAAAACTATTTCAATAGATAGGTTAAAACCTGCTCATATGTTCAATAATGAATATGATCCTAAAATTTCAGATTCTATTGCTGAACCTAAGCCCTACGTCACGAGGTCCGGCCGTAAAGTTAGATTTGTACTGAAATGATATAATTTTTCATGTACCGTCCTCCGGACTCGTGGGGGAGTATTGTAGGTGTCGCTGTGAATGTTTTATGTTACGTTTTTATGTTGTAACGTCATCGCACCTTGTGTTATGTCGATGTGACGTCACCGCTAGTGTTGTATAAAATACGGTTGACGACTCGCTCTTTACACTCTCTCTCTTTTCCAGTATTTAACTTTTTACATTATGTATCCCCGTTATCCGTTTTAAGTTATATAAGTTTTTTAACATGTTAACCAGTTCTGAAGTTATGTTTTTAATAAATTAATTATTTGATTATCAAGATCTTGAGTAGTGACAATTCATGGAGTCAGATGAGTAAATTAATAATTGTTATCACCATGCGGTTCTAAATAAGTTCCTTGAGACCACATTCATGGTGGTACACCATCATAAATGACCCAGAATTATTCAGTGGTGAAAGATAGACAAGCAAATTATGAATGTGAAAATAAATCATAAGTTGACATCTTTATGAGTAGAAGAAAATTGGGGGGGGGGGGGCAAAACTACACTTGTGTTACCTTTTCTAACAAATACTACTTAACAGTAAAAAAAGCTATCTACAACTAATGACTAATGGCAGGCTTTGAACAGAAGTTAATTAGCTGATGACATATGATGACATCAGGATAGCTTTTGTAGGTTTGTAGTTTTGTGTAAGGGGTAAAATTTAAACAGATTTTCTTGCAGTTTCAGTATAGATAAAAAGTTAGCTTTCTTTCACAAGATTAAAGATATAAAAAATATTTTGGTCAAATAGGATTGCTGAGTGGTTTAATGAGGGGAAGAAAAGAATAATTTTTTTTACCTGTAAGTGACTATATGTCTGTGTTAACCATGGATTTGGTAATGCTGTTAACCGATTGCCCTATTCTTGAGCTGCGACTATCAAAAACTGATGGTATTGATAGATTTTGCTAATTTTCTCAACAGAATCAACTTTAGTTAATCACTAGAATAACTTAATCATGTGTAACTCTATATTAAGGTTTGGTGAAAAGTTTTGAGAAACAATCTTGGAAACTGACAGTGACTGGAGTGATAATTTAAGAGGGTGGCAGTACAAAATGCCTCATTACCAAGTTGATTTCCCTGTTGAAAAAATCTTGCCATAGAGAGCAACAGTCCTGCAATGATGCTATTGTTCAATAAATTACACTTCACTCTAGTTACCACTACCCATCTGACTGAAAATAAAAATAAAAAAATTTTGCCCCATTTCGATTTTGCCCATATTCTCAAAAGTAATCAAATCGGTTGTTAGAAATCCAATTGTCGTTTTTCTTGACAGTTATTTTTAGAGTTTGCAGCTTTTTTTTTTTTTTTTTGAAAAATATGAATACAGCAATGGCCATTTTAAAATTCTCTGAATATATCTACACTGAAAATCATAAAAACTTAGCCCTTTTCTTAGATATAAAGAAAGCTTTTGAAAATATTGATTGTGATATATTAATGAAAAAGTACTACAATGCAGGTTTAAGGAAGGAAAATTTTTAACTGGCTAAACAAGTTGAAGCTTAACAAGCTAAACAAGCTTGAAAACAAAGCAAGCTGTTAAAATAAATAATACAATAAGTGATTATAAGATAATAAGAAAAGGAATTTTTCAGGGATCAATTTTAGGACCATTGGCATTTTTAGTACATATAAATGATATTTTCATTCTTTGCAACTGCATGGGAAATTATGCTGCTGAATTGAGCATATCGGCTCCAAACAATCAAGTATTAAAGCAATATACAGAAGACTTGAATCAAATTCAATGTTTGGCTCTATAAAAATAAACTCCAGTTAAACATCACAAAAATAAAATACATAAAATTCCAGCTTCAAAGAAATGACGTTGACATTCCATTTCAGATAAGATATCAATCTCTAAATTGTATGGATGAGCTCTGTGATTGCTGTCAAATAGAAAAGACTGGAGCCTTCAAGTATTTAGGAATAATACATACACACACACAAATTGAGATGGAAAAATCATATAGAAATTATATAAACAATAGAATAAAATATAAGAATGTATAATCTCCGAAATATTATATCAGAAAAAATTTTAATAATTATTTACAATGCATGGATCCTGTTCACTCTTCATTATGGAATTTGTGTATGGGGAGGAGATTATGACTGTAATATTCAATTACTAAATAAAACAATAACAAAAAGCTTAAATATAATCAGGCCTAATACTCATCATCCCTCAAATATCCAAATAAATGACTACAGATCAAATGTCCATAAAATTTATGTTTACAGACTATTACTCTTTCTATTCAGAAATACAGATTGGTTTAAAATAAGACAAATTCAAAGAAATATCAGAACCAAATTTTAAATCATTCTTCCTCGTAAAACTACAATAAAAAACAATTTATCTATTTAGGACCAAAAATTTATAATACCTTGGATCCACACATAAAAAATGAAGAATGCCTAAAGAAATTTAAAGCTGATTAAAACATGTGGGAAAGTATGAGTATCATAAATAGTACAAAAATTTTTAAGAGAAACCAATAAACACATACTTAAAAAAACCATGGGGGCAAACCAATATGTGTGTGTGCACACACACACACACGTGTATATATAAAATGTGTTGCCACAAGAAAACGTTTTGGTGTTATTTTCATGGATCTGCCCTGGACGGATATAGGTCCCTTTGGAGATCATATCCTTGTATTCAGTTTGTGCGTAGTTTATGTATTGTGTTGTTTCTGTTATGTCGAATGTATTTTATTTATACAAATAAGTCTTTTTTTCTCTCAAAAAAAGTTGGAAAAATTGATGGCAAATGACAGCACTCTTCTACACATTCCAACATGTACCAATTCATTTGACATTCCGCAGAGGAATGTGCTTGTGTGGTTTAGTAGTAGTAAAAAGTCCTACCATGTTTTATGATTTTACAACAATTTATGATTGCTTTTCGTGAATCATGCTTTCTATAAAATGTCATATTTTATTGTTCAATTTTCTAGACACAGTAGATCTAGGTCTCGATCTCCAGATTCTAAGCAAACTTTATCAAGTGAAGTGAAGAGACATATCAAGTAAGTTCACAAATTTACCATCACCTTAGTCAACTTCACTTTTTTTTATTTTTTCCAGTTTCATTCTGTATTTTTTGAGCTGCGCTTTCTCAACATATCCACTGAGAACGAATCAGTTTTCAAATCTTAGAAAAAATATTTTTCTGGGTAATCCCTTCAATCCCTTCCATTAAAAATGTATATATGTGTGTGTGTATATATATATTTTAACAATACTTTGAACAGGTATGGACTGATTGATACAAATGGATTAACTGAAGAAGAGAAGAGAGATATTCAATATACTAGAGTAGAGTAAGTAAAATCTTGTGTCATTTGCTTTGCTGAAATATATACTGTGCATTGTTCACCAATATACATCTAGATTAGTGATTCACATATCAAAGTTCAATTTTATTACTCCAAATTTTTTTTAGGCGTGAAAATATACTCCTAATTTTAGGCAATTTTTTTTATATAATAGTTACTAAAATTTTCTCACTAATAACAAAACCCCTTTTCTTTTTATTACAAATATAGCCTTGAAAATTTGGAGATGAGTAAAATTACTCTTTCAAATTATATTTTCAGATAACACTGATACTGTAACTTTGCATGATTAGTTCTGATTGTTGAATCGTATCCAGTGCAAAAATAGTTTTAAATTTCCTCATGATTATTTCAAATCTTATAGTGCCTTAATTTTTCCTCCCGCTTCCCGGTAATCATCTATCACATTTGATATACTTGCTCAAATAGTTATCTAAAGTAACTATTTGGGCAAGTATAAGCAACATAATTGATGACTACTGGTCAGCACGAAAAAAAATTCAGGCACTATAAGATTTGAAATTATCATGGGGAAATAGTTTTTATTTTGATAAATTAAAATCACTTAAAAAATGCTCATGCTCTTGTAGATTTAACATATGAGGTAGGATACACCTTTCTAAACAGTGTTTCTTATTCTGAATTATCTTAATTTTAATCATCTGAAGCTTGGCATTGTTCAGATCAAAATTTTTTTAAATCTAGTTCTATGAATTTTGCTGGCTGAAGATTCACACATTTATAGTTCAATGCTACAGCTAAGTTGAACAAATTTTTATCAAGGTAATTCACAACTTGTTCAAATTAGGTGAAGAGAATGTAATGTTTGGAAGCTATTTTCAAATAGTCAGCTTTCAATAGATTTTTAAAAATATATACAGGGTGTTCTGTAAGTGCTAATGTAGTCTTTATCTCATCAATTGTCCATCATATAGGTATAGTTTCAATTCAAAAACAAGAAACCAGTATAAACTCAATTTTTAATTTTTTGTCAGATATAAGGTTTTTTAAAAATAAGCAATTAAAATAAATTCCTTACTGGATTTCAGTTTTATAGCAGCAATTTTACGAACAGTGTCAGGCATGGTCAGAGTGTTTTTGATCTCAGATATGTACATTTTATGTGCATAAGTATAGTGGTGCTTTGATCATTTTTTACATGTAAGGTGTTGCTCTTCTAGATCAAACAGAGATGTGATGAAGGTTCGTTCTTCCCCTGCATCTTCCGGAAAACGACGTTATAAACTTGACAAAGTCCCTTCTAGGTAAATCAGTTCTTTGGACTTTCGGTTGAAAATTTTATTTCAATTCAGTTTGTGGCTTCTTTTGTATGCATGCTACTGTAAATGTGATAAATCTGGCTATATATACATAACCGATTATTATGCATAATGCACTGAGCATTTTGTAAGTTTTATAAATTTCCCTAAATGCAGGGTTGCTAAATTTTTTTTTTTTTGGTTTTAGTAGCATTTACATAAGAATAAAATTTCTAAAAACCAATCAAACTTTTAATAATTAATTAAAATAAAATGTTTATTAATGTAATTAGTACAATTAAATAAATAGATAAATATATATATATATATATATATATATTATTCATTAATATGAGAAATTTTAATAAAAACCAACTTTTGCAATTCAATTATTTAAAATCTTAACTCAAGGAATTATTTTGTGTTTGAAAATTCTTAATGTTATCATTAACCTCATAATAAAGATGTTTTCTCCCGTTACTTTCAATATAAGCTTATATTTTTCAATATGCTTAATTAGGAAAACTATTTTGCAAAAACTGTGATAAAAACTAAGCAAATACAATGTGCTTAATGAAGCATAATTAATGCAGATTAATTACCAATTGTTTACGATATACAGGGTGAACATAACTAAAGTTCCTATTTCAAAACACTGTAAAATAAGAATCACTGGTCAGAATGATGGAAATTTGCATGAATATTCCTGCAGCAATGGAATTTTCTATGGGGAAGGGAAAAAATACTTTAAAATGTAAAATAGAAGATTCTGTACTCATCGAGCACATGGGAAATTCAATCGCTGAATGGAAACGATAGCCAGTCAAGGCAAAATAACTTAATTAGCATCACACGATTGCATAATTCATGGAAACCACAAAAATGAAATCATTTAAACAAATAACTACAACTTACACAAGAAATGTTTAATATGTGCTCCACCGTGTTCTCTGGCTGTGAGGTGGAAGCACAAAAATGTTTGTCCAACAACAGACTAAAGTATATCATAGTAATGAGGGGGGATGTGTTTTCAATTCAACAAAATTTGCATGCAAACCACTGCACTTTGGAGTATCCCCCGAGTCAAAAGTTGCAAGGGTTATAGTAGTGTTCAGGTGTCATGTCATCCTGTTAGAGTCAAAAATGGTTCTTCAGCAGCTGTTTTGCTGGTGTTGCAATGTGCATCTTGATAAAAGTTGGTATTCACTAGGGCTGGACAAAAATTATTCGGCAGCAAAATTTTCTAGGAGCGAATCACCTTTTTTTCTCAAGAAAAGCAGTCCTAAATAATGTATTTTTTTTACTTTTCGGAAACTTTATGACCCATTTCCATATTAAAGACGCATTATTACGAAATCAAAAATGTGTCATAATTACACTTCATTTTAGCTATGATTCATATAAAATCTTAGGTGCTAAAACTGATTTTCTAGTTACCCTGGCAACCTGGCGTCATGTCCAGCCCTGCTATCCACACATTGATGCTGTTAGGTGCCAAGATGATGTGGTTGCACAAAATAGATTATACCACTGGTGAAGTATACTTCATCATCTACTTGTACATTTTAAATTATTTTTTTCTTTCACCAAAGAAAATTCCATTGCTTCATTAATGAATCCATGCAAATTTTCAAGCCATTCTGACCAGTAGATCTTATTTGTGTTTTGGAATCAGAACTTATTCATTGTAATTATAATCACCCTGTATATAGCTGATTATTTTTCATAAATCACTTACTACTGTACATCCTAACCAAACGGTCGCCCCGTCCATATATTCCAAGGAATTTCTTACTGAAAATTATTTGGACAGGGCTCACCAGCCACTTTGCGAACTGGCCAATTTCGGGCTTTTGCTAATGTACGGTAGAACCTTGATTGAGGGTAATGCTGAACATATGCAAAAAAAATTAAGCCTGGTGGTGATATACAGTATGAGATGTGCTGCTTCCTATAGAATGAAAACGTCTGTGAGGTAATATAACTACTAGCGCACTAGACGTTATCCTTTAAGGGCAGCTGGTGTCTTTTTGATTATAAGACCACCTGCCCTTAGCATGACGATGAAGTCCCTACTATTGCTGCTTCTTTGTGAAGGGGAAAAAAGCCTCTGAGATAATACACCACAACCTAAATGTGTGATGCAATCCTCATTCATGAATTTGCTTAAGACAGAACATCAGAATGTATTGCAAAGTTAGAAAATGCAGTAAGAATGAGAAATTTCAGTACTGTATATTACTTTTTTAGAAACTAAGATACTTAATATGTAAGAAAATTTTTATTGCATGTCTGTCACATTTAGTGATTCTCATCAATTGTCGTTGGTCCCGTTCTTGCACGATCTTTTTCCGGCCGCAGCGATGCCGTAGATTTAATTTTTTATCGGATTCCCGATATTCACGGTACACTCGTGACCTCGGAGATGCTATGTCCCATCTCTCGTGCGTCGACTATAACACCACGTTCAAACTCACTTAAATCTCGATAACCTGCCATTGTAGCAGCAGTAACAACTATGCCAGACACTTGTTGTGTTATATAGGCGTTGCCGACCGCAGCGCCGTACTCTGATTGGTTCCATATCTCTTTATTTGCATACGCATGCCTGTACCAGTTTTTTTTGGCTCTTCAGTTTATTAAAACCATGGTTTAAACTAAACAACCCTGCCTAAATGTATCGCTTTTACCAGCGATTATGCATAATACCCATGCATTGCATCCTTGGTAAACATGATAAATCATACTGTGCTATACATGATGAATTGTACTGTGCTGTACATGATAATTCATGCATGTATTGTATCATTATATCGGGATATGATCGTAAAATTTTTTATCATATCAGGGTCTGACTATATTGCACATACTTGACTCATTTTGGATTTTTTCATTTTTATCAAGTTCACCAATTACACTAGGGTATTATGCATAATCTCTCTGGTAAAAGTGAATTTTTTTTGTATCTATCAAATTACTTTGTATTACCAATGATGCTTGGGTATTATGCATATTTGCTGGTGAAAGTGATTCATTTATCAAACTTATCAATATGATTAGTAATTATGCATAATAACTGATTTATCATAACATATATATTTCAATATGACTACATTTGGGACAAAACTTTTTTTCTTAAATGCTTAATCAAAAACAAAGTGAGACACATCCCAATTTTTATGACTTATTTTCGGAGCTGTGTTTTGTATGCTAGCAAATATTTTTTGTACATTGTATATGTAAGTAAAATTTAGTCATCTAAGTGAAAAGGTGGGCTTGTATAGTTTTTATAAACTTTTGTACAATGATACCACTGGAGACAGCATAAAATGACAACTTAATTGGACAGCTGGCAGCTAATCATGTTGGCAGGGAACATTTAAAATTGAAATTTCAAGTGGGTTATAAGTTTTTGTAAACAATAGATATTATACCAATCTGACTTCATTTAAAGGTAGTAATGAGGCTGTACTTAAATTATTATTTTTGTTCCAAAATCATCTTAAACATCTCATTTTTAGGACATCACTGGAGAAAATTCATTGTCAGAAACGTAAGAGTGATGATGATGGTCCACCTCCATATACACCGCACTCTAACATCACTCATTCATTGAGTCAGAGAAGCAATAGGTGTACAGCCAAAGCCTATCTCTATGGTCAGCAGAAAGAAAATATCACAGTTCAGTCATCAACCTCACTCCCTGGGGTAGGAGTTGTTTCTGACAGTAATGGTACGAGCTTTTCAAGCGCAATGCATAAAAACAAAAGGTAACAGCAACTTCCTTTTTTAATAAGTTTTCTCTTGATAGTAGTTTGTGTTAGGCCCATAGTCTGGAATATTTACCTCAGGGTGTAAGTATCACGGACCATAACCTATCAGCCTGGAAGTTGAATATTAAGTAAAATTTGGTTAATTCTAAGTCCAAAGTCACTGGAGAAAAGTTTTAAATACTCAAAATTTGAATTATCTAATTAATCTATCTTGGATCCGTAAAATGACTACAAATTGTGCGACTTGATCATCTATATTAACTTAGGATAATAATTATCAATTATTAAAATTTTATCAGTTACAAAATTCTTTCCAAAGTTTCTCCGCTGTTCTGGATTCATCTTTTTAACCATGCTCAAAGCCGAATTTGCAAAAACAGTTCATGATCATCCGTTCTGAAACTGTTTCCTAAATTATCAAGGAAATATACTTTCCTATACTTAATGATAAAATAAAATTCAAATTTTGAATGTTACACCTTGATCCATAAGTTAAACAACATAATTTGGTAGTATCAAATGGTGTACATTCTCATGCACTCCAGTTGAACTATGTTAAAATGGGCATTAAGGTGTCAAAGAAAGAATAAGAAAAACAATTTTCAACTTTTATTAGTCTTGAAAAGCAAGGTCTACTTTTTGTAGAATTTTTCTGAACTAAATTTGCTCATACAAAAATCATGATTTTTTCCTCGAACTTCGAATTATCCAAAAAATTTGAAGTAAACAAGAAATTATAGTATTAAATCAGATAGAAAACTTAAGGGGAGTTCTTAAAAATTTGAATTATCCACAGTTCGAATTAACCAAATTCTAGGTTTATTTCATGTCCTGTATTCATGTTACTTGCTTTCATTAAAACTTTTGTGTCAATCAATAAACATTAGTTTATTTTATTCTAACGCAAACCTTAATTCTTGGCTGTGAAAATATCTATTTTCTCTTGATACTTATAGGTACAGTGATACACCTCGACTAACAAAGATGATTCATTCCAAAATCACATCTGTTATTTAAAATTTTCATAAGTTGAAATGTGATTTCCCATAGGTTTCTGTGGAAAATTGTTTGATTCGTTTGTTTTTCAAAATTTAAAGATGAGTTTTTTTAAAACACCTAGGAACGCCATAAAAAGACAAAATCTGATTGAAGTTCAAAATTGGAGAAATCAGAATCTATAGAAAGATGAGGGAGATATTGAAGATCATTTTATTTTACACTAATGTACACAACCAACACCAGCTTTAGTCTATTAAAGCTGATGTTGGTACAACCCAGTCAAGTTCATAGGTGTTGCCAACCATTTCTGATTTGGTCAGCTCATTTCTGTGTTTGATACATAGAGATGGAAAAGACAAGCTTCTAGAATGTCCAGTTCGATGCTAAGAGTCTTGCATGAAAAGAACGCATCCTCTGAAAACATAGGCTGTTTTTTTTTTTCCAATGCATTTTCTGTTAGCTAAATCCTTCATTTTACTTGAAATGGTTCAAACTTTCAGAAAGAGAATTGTAGGCACATCTGGGAAAAAGATTTTGAGCTGGACATGAGTTATTCAAACTCGAGAGAGTAATTCTGATGTGATAATTGGCACCAAAATTCAGTGCATGACGTGGCTGTTTTATGTTAGCTAGTGCATCTATATCAACAAGAATGTTTGTTAGTTGAATCTGCAGTCGTTACCTGAGGCAGGAATGTCCTTTGTTAGCCAAAAAATTTGTAAGCCAAGGTGTTCGTTAGCTAAGGTATCAGATTAGTAACATTAGCTACAGTTTGATTTAATATTTCAATTTCAAAGCATCATTTGACCGGTTCTGTTCATAGGTCTTGTTTATTCTTCCCATGTTTTAGAAAGATGTTTGGTGCCCCCCCCCCCCCCACCACCAGTTGCCTATGCGCAAATAGTGCTTTATAATAAACTATTGAGATTTATCTGACATACTCAGGGCCATCTTAACAGCATTATGGGACTCTGGGCCAAGTGATTTTCTGAGACCCCACCTGACAAATCTAGTCTCAAATTTCAACCCCAGATACCATTTTTGTGAGGGGCTCCAAGCTGTGCTTTGTTGGGCTTATGCATTGAGATGGCACTGCTCATACCTTGTTTTACATTGTTTGCATTGTGTATTATATTATGTAGTAAAGCATATTGTATATTGTCCAATACATTTTGGTGATAATTAAACTTGATTGATATTCTTTATATTCTTTGTGAAAACGAGTATAGGTTTCATAATGGTCATGCTACAAGCTCCAGCAAGAAACTCAGCTGTAGGTGAAAAGTCTTCTCTTCATAAAATTCTGTATGGTAAGTTAAATGCAATTGCTCTAATCAAGCATAACGTAATGCGTAGGTGAAGCTATTTTTTTTCAACGTAATTTCACAATAACTGAAATGTGAATATATCATAGATGCAAGATCTACAGCATTACATGAACAAAAAAATCGTTCAATTCTAGTAATGCCCATCAGCAAAGAAGCATCTTGTGACGGCTAAATATTTTTCAGAACCCAGCTTAAGAATGCAGTTTCATATCGTTGATTTTTTGATGATCATAGATTCATTTTACTTCACCAGTATTTTTTTTAAACTGTTGCACAAGTTGAATGTGGTTCATTCTTAATGTTGGCATGTAACCAAATTTAGGTTCCAGCTCGGAGAGGTGCAGGGTCATGATGCACTTGCTGCATGCGTGAGCAGCCATGCCAAAATAAAAGTGAATCTCATCGCCCATAAATTTATTTTTTTGAGAGAGAGCGTTCTCTCATAGGCATTGTTTTATTTTCATTGTGGTACAGCCATTGCAACAATCTTTATTGGGAAGCGTTGATAAACAAAAGGAAATTGATTATTAAAGCATTGGATATTTAACAGCATAGGCACCAACTCACAGTATTAATTCTTGGCTCAAGATAAAAAAAAACACCTACTAACGAGCATTTGGCAATAAGATGTCATTTCATTTGAAGAAATTGCCTCTTCAATTTCAAGCATACACATTCTGAACTGTGTTACTGTGGCAAGACTCCCATATCTGCAGTACTAGACAGCAATGATGTTAGTCTTGAAGCATGTGTGAAATGCTTACAAAAACAAACCAGGGAACTGCCAGGAAGTTGGCCATGTTGCACTTACCAATAAATTTCACAATTCTACCAGACAACTTTTTTTTAACAGTTGGGGACCTGATATCAGGATGAATATGGTTTAGGAACATTCACTATGGGTGGAGCAACACCCGTTACTCATTATTGAATTTAAAAGGTTTGTTTTTTAAATAATCCTTTCCTCCCCCCCCCCCCCCCTCCCCACTATATTTTATAATTGTCTGTGCATGTTTTCTTGCTGTATGTTAATCATTCTGTGAAGTATTTAGGCTAATCAAGCGATTTAATTTTTTACAAGTTCAACTTGATGCCATTTTCACGCTGAAATGGTCCACTCGAGCTTGTATGCATTTGGTCAAGCGTGTCTTGTTTCAGTAGATTTCCTGTTAATCAATTTGCCATCACTTTCGGAATTACCACATTCTTCAGAATTGTTGTTGGCAAGTGAAATCCCCCACCCCCTTTGTAACATGGATTTTCTTTTTCTGTACATTGGAAAAAAGTTAAATCAAGCGCAATACACACAACATATTTTTTCAGACCAAATATTTAGCAACAGAATTTCTAAAAAGACAATTCATCTAATTAATGATGATTCTGAAGAAAGTAGAGATGATTTCGAAAGTGATGTCACAAAATATGGAATGACAATCCATGCCAAAGTCATAGAAGTTGTATGTATTTTAAGGTTTAAAAAACATGCTATTTTTGGCTGGCCCTTGTATTTATTTGTTTTAATGCTAACTTAATATCTGGTGACTTGTTATGTCAGTCTTTTATGGCAAAATAAGATTCATAATTTAATATTATATTAAACTTTGGTAATTCCTCTGTACAGATTCGAGGAAAGTTGTATTAAGCTACAATAATGCACTATTTTGTTTACAAATTTCATGTTATAATTATTTGTATGAATAATTATTGTGTAATTCCAAAAATTGCAGGTGTTTGTGGCAATAAGTGAATATATTCCCAGTGGTGCTGTATTTCAAGTTGTGCGTAAGAAAGACAATTATACATGCCCGAGTGATTTGTATCCGAATCTTTGTAATATAAAAAGGGTAATAAAAATGTAGATATTTTTTACGATACATTTATTATACCTTTGAAGGTTTTTCAACCAAAATGAGAGTTTAATTGAAGTATTTTAATTATCACATTACTCGCTTTGAATGTTTTTTTATAAGAAATGAGAACTGAAAGATGCTTGCATTTATAGAGATGGTGTGGGTGCTTACGTTCTCAAAGAGAAAACAATTGAAGGAGAAATACACTTGTGCAGCACAGCATCACTGCACAGGTCACTGGCCTTCAGACATGTTTTATGTTCACATATGCATTAATATTCAACATTTTATTTTCATTTCGTGAAATGTAATTGTCTCTATTAACCAGTCATCTAGGAAATTAATTTTTTCATGCGCTACCCAAGGTGCCGCTTTTCGTGGAGATGCACCCTTTTTTTTGGAAGTTTGAAGCTATTAAAATATGGAGAGATGCAACTTTTTCTCAACCCAAGATATCAAGGAAACAGATATTTTTATATTATAAGGAAGGCAGGCAGGCTCATGTCTTCAGTGGTGTAGATAGTAACATGCTTGCCCAGTATGCAAGAGGGCCTGGGTTCGAGTCCCAGCGGAAACAATATGACTTTTCTTCCCTAGTTCAGCTCAGCATAATAGTCAGAAAATGTTCCTTTATTAAATTATATTTTTTGATTGAATTTTTTATGTAAACATTAAAACTGGCGTTCTTTGCTGTATATTTAAAATCATAAAAATAATGTTAATTAGTGAAACTAATTAGTTTTCTAAATAGAAATGTTGAATTCTTAATTAAATGCAATGGCGGTATGGGTTGCTCAAGTTCGAAATGAATGCAGGAAAAGATATCTCAGTAATTAATGTTATAAATGATGTATTGAAATGTATAGAATGACATATAAATCTTATATTTTTTCCTTGCATGCATATATAGAAAAAATGCTTGAGGATACAGCCTTGTTAAGTATGACGCAGATAACAATAACCCCAGACCTCTTGAAATATAATTATTCAACTGCACCTGGAGGCAAGATGAAGTAAAAAGATGCCAGTGCAGGTGGCAGCAGCTCTATGATGAATTATCCCATCATATCCATGTGATAAAGAGTGAAAATCAGCATTCCGGCATATGTGGTCATAGACACCACCATTATATATGGCTGTGATGACAAATGTCTCCATAGCCAGATGACTGGTTAATCAACCCTATAGCTTTTGCCAAAAGTGTTCCATCCAATCCTGATCCTTCCGTTTATTTCATTAATGATATGGTTGTCCATGGTAATTTCTTGTCCCAGTATACATAACTTTCTACTTCTATCTCTGTTGAGCAAAATAGTCTTCTTCAACGCAAAGGAGTTGAACATAGCTTTAGTCTTTTGCAGATTTATTTTCAAATCTACCTGAATACTTTGCCTTCGCCAGTTGTATCATTTCTTCAAATTTGTCTGGATTACTGCTGATAATAACATCATCTGCAAAATGCAAATGGTTGAGAAAAACTCTCCATTTATTTTTATTCCTTTCTCATCCCAATTTCTAAAACAGCACTAAAGAGTTTTGGTGAGATAGTATCACAATGACGGACAAGTTTAAATCTTTGCTTTTCCTTTATCCAAACGAATGATTGGAGTTACTTTGTCATATTTTCTTGATATTGATGTATGTCTTCTCTATCCCAATTATTTCTAGAGCCTTAACAACAGCAATTGTTTCCCAAGACATATTTTACTGTATATTCCGTAATTTTGGCCATCTGACTCAACCCTCCAAGCATTTGTCATTCACAGATGAGTCTGAGCTGGATAATTCAGTTATTATCCAGCTCAGTCATCCAGAGATGATTTGAAATGTTTTTTTAAGATGAAATTCTTAAAATGATGTATAGAGCACACAGATATGTATATATAATTCTAGTCATTTTTATTTGGAGCCGGTAGCTCAGGTAGATAAGATACTCGCCCAAAGGATGTTTAGAGGTGTCGTGAGTTCAATACCCTGTTCGTTCTGGTTAGAAAACTTTCCTGACGGATGGAACAGAAATGGTGACGTGACCGCAGAAAAAAATTCCTACCGCAGGGAGTCCATCTAGGGGTTAGCGCACCAACCTCTCGATGAGTATAAAAAAAGCCTGCCATTTAGAATCTGCAATAAATTGTAGGTCCCGGGGTCTAATTAGCCCTCGTGTGCAGAAAATTATCATGGTGCATCAAAATTTATTGATTTTATTTGAACCATTTGGCTGAAAAAGTCTGTTACATTGTTGGGAATCTTTTTCTGACTGAATAAATTTTCATATGGCTTCCATTACACATTCCTAAAGTAAGTTCCTGCAGAAACCAACAGATGTAGTAGCTATGCACCTTCACAGCTGCAATCCGTGCAAAAAAGATGTTTCCATAATTAAGGTGCATCATGGTGCCAAGACTTTTATTGTCTCTCCTCTAAAGTTTTGAAAAATAAGATCATTTTTCCATTCTCTGACAGATTTGCTTGCACTGTATGGGCTGGGTGTCTGCCTCTGATCGTGTGTCTGAGATTGCGGGTTTGAACCCAGATTTTGCGTTTGTATCATCCCTTTTTTTTTTTCGATTGTATTGAATAATGTAAAGTGGGTTGTTCCTACCAAAAGGGAACGTATCCATTTTTTTTCATTCTCATTAGTATTTTTCATTCAAGAGGGAACATAACAAATCATAGACCTGCTAATGTTCAGAAGGTAAAAGTCCTGTAACTTTCTTAAGTGAAGTACCAAATTTTCGTAAAAATTTAGCAAACATACCTTTTGAAAGTTCAGAATGTTTTATGGGCATAATGAGAATCAAAATAGGAAGATTAATTTTCAAAACTGAACTTACGAACTTCTAGGAGAGGTAGAAAACAAAAACAAAATCACATAGGAATTTATGACTGGAAATCCCAACCTGATCAGCTGTAGGATAAACAAAGATGCAGAAATGATTAGTCAATGAAAAAACTCTTTAGTGATAGTTTACACAAGGACAGTATGTGTACACGTTAAGTTTCTCGCAACAAGTACTTAAAAGTTCTTACCATCTGCAGTTATGCACACTTTACAACGGCGACACATTGATTGTTGAACCCTTTCATAAATACCTGGCATTTTGCGGACGTTTGCAGCTGCGACAGATTCTTGCGACGTGGATGGTAAGAACTTTGAGCACTTGTTGTGAATCTTAACGTGTCTACGTACTGTCCTCAGGTAAAGTATCAGTAAATAAAGTTTTTCACCCATTATTGGCTTGTCATCTCTGTTTATCCTCCAGGAGATCAGATTGGGTTTCCGGTCATACATTCCTATGTGATTGTTTTGTTGTCTACCTCCACTAAAAGTTTGTACATGGATTTTCGAATTACCCAGTATAAGGTGAAGATATTGCACATATTTTATGAAACATGGCCATATTTTTCGTTATTATTTGGTTTCCAACTATTCTAGAGAAATGTCTAGTTTTTTTCAGATGCTTCCACGAGTTTCTAATGTTTACATTATGCTAACCTTTTTTTCCCTGTGAAACACATAATTAACCAAGATTTGTAAGAGCCCTCAATTTCCCTTCTGCAATTAGCAATAAATTAAGAATTTCGCCCACAACCTGGCGATGTCTCAATCCTGATTTTTTTTTTAATTTCCACAATGAAATATGGTCAGCAATACAGAGAAAATATAGTGATTGAATCATCTACTAGCTGTTTTATGATTAAACCTTTCATACAAGCTACTGCACCTGGAGTTTAAGAGTAGCGATGTCGCATGAGGTTTTTCTAAAAATTAAAGCAGCAAAAAACAGCAAACTCATTTATTTTTAAGTTGATTGCAGTAATTCAAAACTGGCAATATAAATTCATAATTCGAAAGTCCTATGAATGTCGTGAAATCTGGCATTGCTGGGTTAAATCCGGAAAGTTGGCAGCTCTGAAAACAGCTGTCCTATTGATGTTAAGGGATTTTTTTTTTCAAAATGACACATTTTTCAGAAGCATTTCCAAAGTTGCAATCTACAGTAGAACCTCTCAATAACGGACACCCGTGGGAAAGAGAATTTTTTTCCACTAGCAAGGAGTGCCCATTAATGGATATTAAAATGCGTAGACGAGTCCCATTGACGTGGTTTGAAAAAATGTCTGAGTAGAAGTGTCCATTATGGGAGGTTCCACTGTAGAAATAATTGTGTTTCTTAAATGTTACTCGCGAGAGAGTAGCAAAGGTACCCTCCTTGGCTATAGGTGAAAGCTTCTGGAATCAATAAGTGGCATAGCAATTTCCAATTTTTCAGACTTGACCAGCTCTTAATTTTAATCAAAATGGAACATTTCCAAAATTTGAATGTAGATAACTCCATTGAATATTGATCAAGAGAAACATATTTAAATATTCTTCTACCACTCCCTTATGCTTGCTACCTGTTGGGCTATTTTATACTTTTGCAAAGACTCCATTCTGGAGAAAAGTTTTCTACTTTAAATGCCGCCTGGTAGTCCAGTGATTAGGGAGCTAGCTTTTGACTGTGCAGGTCTGGGTTCGGGCAATAATGTCTACTACCACTAACAAAGCTCAATTATGTCAGTATGGTCATACTCTTCCCAAGCAGTGTTTGCCAATAGGCATCTGGATGAGTAATTCAAGCATCAAAATTCAATTTTACGCCAAATTTTATAGAGTGAAATATTCTAAATCTTAGATAATTTTTTTAATAGTTATTTCTCACTGATAAAAAATACCCCTTTAAAATTCTGGAAAGGAGTGAAATTGCTCCTGTCGATCTCGAGAGTCAGATGCCACCTTCTCTTTAACTCATTGGGCCAATCGGTAATTCTCCATATGAAACTCTGCCAATTTCCATGATCAGGTGCCACTTCTTCCTCAGCTCCTTGGGCCCATCTTCAATCTCCATGCATGACTCAACCAGTTTCAATAGTTGGATTGATGCTGCTTTCCGCTTGGCACCCTGAGTCTATCTCCAAGCGTGATCCTGCCAGTCTCCAAATCTGGTACCGCTTCCTCATCCTTTGTGCATGGCTCCTCTGATCTTCATCCTGTTTCTACTCAGCTGTGCCGTTTCAGCTTGGTCTTCAAGACAATGACTTGGATTTCATCGAGAAAGAAGTGGTCCTGATTGACTTGTGACTGATAAGTTTACTTTGAAATTACCAGATCATGAAAAGTATGAAGAGATGGTATTTTTTTCGGCCTGAAATATACTGAGAAATTGAATTTTCTGGATGTTATGCTGAAACTGATATTTGGATCAGTAAAATGATCTTTTTCCAAATATCAGTTTCGGCATAACATCCACAAAATTCAATTTCTCAGTTCACGAAAAGGTTTCCTTTGACTAATGAATGTTTTCGTTTATCAGTGCTGTGATAAATAGTTTGATTCAAAACTGCTTCTGTGTTCATTGGCTATCACAGACACAGGGTGCACCCACTACGTAATTTCAATATGCATCATTAAAATCTTTTCATCACTCATTTGTTTTTAATTTTCGATTCGTTTCAAGCATTCCCCACTTTGAAGGACCGGACACACCCCACGCTACATCTCTCAGAGATATGTGTTCCCGAAGGGTGGATGTGTCCGGAAATTTTATGAAATAACAAGTAACAGATTTAAGGCAATCGGGCCCAATAACAATGATTAACTTAGAAATCTCGCATATAACATCGGTCTCTCGGCTCCATTCATGGTTACATAGTCATTTCAGATTCTTCTACCACAGCTTACGCTGCTGAGGGGACTGGACGTCCAGCTCTCATAGTGTTCGGCCTTGTTTAGATGGAAGGTCTCAAAGACGCAACTACAGTGAGCAGATCTGATATTTTAACAGTGGAAAATCTGGAATCGCTGCGGCATAATTGGGTATCACGGGGATATTGTAAATAGAAATAAAAATCATACACTGATTGAATTTTTTTAGAAATGTAATTACTGGATTATTGTTTGATTGATTGATAAAGATTATATAAATTGTCTCAATTTCAAGCCCAACCTATGCAATGCACACAGCTAGAATTCTCTACTGGGCAACCCTGTGTGATAACCTTCAGAAAATTTGTTTGGAAAATAAAAATATCTGAACTGCAGAAGAACAAGCAACACTATTCGATAAAAATACGCCACACCATACCTGTTTTTTTATTCAATTCAACACAGTCATCCAAATTAAAATACTTGCTTTGGTAGGTAGCCATGTCCATTGCGGCAAATACCACCAAAATTCACTATTACGTTACACAAAAAAAAGAAAAATTACACACACACGCACAACACATGTAATATTTTATACAACATAAACACACAAAAGTATCTCCAGCACAATCAGCAAGACTTGCATATGACTAATGTTAAACAGCATTCCGTCACACTCTTATAGTCTTGTAACACACAGAAGAAAAGACATTTTTATATTAAAAAATATCGCATCCCATCCTTACGTTACTCGGATGCAGTTTTACATTGTTCATTTATCTTGTGTGCAACACTTTAGTACAGTCAGAATTTGGTATAACGTCAGCTCTGAAGGCAAAATGAAATTGACTTTAAAATAAAAGCGATAAAAGAATCCACATTTATATGCATCGAAAATGTTGCTGAAGCTATACAGGGAGAATGCTTCCATTCAGCTTCCTTACAAACTAAATGCAATACCCACTGATGGGACTGGATTTTCATAACCTAAACACTGCTTGACAATGCTCCATAAAAAATGTATTTATGTCCTAAAAAAACAAAATATATATACTCTTTAAAACAACCTAAAAAATTTTCCCATTTACAATAAAATTAATCTGCAAATGAGGAATATTAATGTAATAAATACTATTTTAAACCATCACACACACAGTTGCAGCTCTAAAATTCTTCAATTTACCAACTGACACATGTATAGAGCTCCCATAGAATCAGTAATAAAAATTTATGAACTTAATGCTATAGTCAAAGTATAGTCAAAGCTATTCAAGACATGACTGGCTCGATATAGTTTTAGCTTAACTCCTTTTACAATGGTTTTTTTTTTCCCCTCTCGAATTCATCCAAGTTTTAACTAATCTTTTTCTCTCTTCCCCCCACCCTTCTACGGGATATCTTTTAGGTTTCCACCTCCAAGAGAGATCTTTCATTTTCTTCCTCACCCTTTACAAATCCACAACACATCCTTACTCTCTATCAGGGGCTGTCCAATACGAATTAAATATTTTTTCCCATTGGACAATCAATTCACTGTTGTCGGTTAATCCAAAATTTGTTTTTGTACAAAATATTTTGTATTTTTTCGACTTTGTACAAGGTTGGACTGCGTTTCTTTTTTCTGTATTGATGTAATACACAGGCCAAACAACCTACTCAATTGTTGCTTCCAAATGCAAAGAAAGGTGGCAGCACTTCTTGAATACAACATAAATGATAAATTTAATTAAATATGAAGAGAACTCTAGATATGACAAAAAAAAAACCTTGAATTTAAGACAAGTGTATAGCAGTTTCTTTTCCGTAAAATTCTGTCTCTAGGGGGGGGGGGGGGGGGGGAGAGAGAAGAAGGAATTTGCATTGTCACTAAGACAAATGTTCAGAACATCAAGTTCCTTTTTTATCTCAACTTTGTTTCAGTTGTAATTGGGATGGCGGGGGGGGGGGGGGGGGGAGAGAATTCTCATTAAAAATAAAGAGATGAAAATAATACCTTAAAATCATTAGCCCTAAAATACTAACTAAAAAACTGCATGTTAACAGCCCATACATCTACATTTCTGAGATGTAGGAGCATATTTTAACCCTAGAATACTATCGCATAAAAATAGTAAAGTATGCAAGTCATAGAAATTCTAGCCTTACCCACTGCTGTTCTTTCTTTTTTTTTCACTGTTCAATAAGAGTGCCATCATTGATCTCTCTCATGCTGCAAAAATAATTTCCAAAGACTTCAATGGTATGGCAGATTGCTTAAAAAAAAACAGCTTTTGGACAAATGGGATTTTCCAAAATCTTCAATAATTTTTTTCTCTCATTTGGTGGATATGTCATGCAAAGAAAATGCCAGAAGCCATTTTCAAGGGTTCTTAGCATTTTCTTTAGGATAGGTGTCTGTTCTAATTCAGATAAACCTCGATAAACATTCCTCATGTATTTTTAAGTCTGCGTTATGTTTGTTTCATTTGCTATGTTGGTACTGCTATCCGCCTTCTATATTTTTAAGTACAAATGGTGGCTTCTTCAGTTTGTTTCTCCCATTTGCACCTTGAAGTTGGAAAATCTAGTTCAGACCAAATTTCTATTCCAAAGAGTCGATTAAGCACCATCAAAATACTAGGTAGGAACCATTTCTAAAATAAAGATGGGACGGAATGGAATATTGACCTAAGAAAATGGATTTTATCATTCATTATCGAAAGAAATACTAAACTAAGACTTGTAATGTTAATTAGCGATTTAGAAATTCACACAAGCTAAACAAAGGAAATATTGTTCTGATAAAAAAAATCATCACAGCTGGCAGAGCGATGGTAAAAAATAATCAACGTTATACCAAGATCTGACAGTATTAAATAACTATCATGCTACAAAAAATTCTAAAAGGGTTTCAATGAAAAAATAAAATTTTTCATGCCTTCCATACGAGTAATATGTACCACAGAATAAAGTAACAGTGTATATTTTATCACCGTTACCTACAACAAATAAATTACTTGACCATCATTCACATTTACGAGAAATGAGCATTTGTTTTCCCGTGATAGAAAAAAAAAATCCTGGAAGTTAGAGACGAGAGATTTCAGGTAATCTTTTCATGGATGTATTCTAGGAAAAACCAACAATAAATTTTATATCTTAAAATATTTTACTTGTGGACACCAACAAACTTGAAAGAGTAAATTACAAGTCTCTAGAAACAAGTTTGAAAAAAAGTCACAAAAACAAATCAATGACATTAGTAAGGTGGTTACGTTTTGTTTGATTTTTTCTGCAAACAAATACAACTTCAGGAAATATCTAAGTCGAATGCATTGAAACACTTGATGTCACATTTCTTGCATTGCATCACATTTCCCAAGGAACCCATAAATCATGGGCGGAAATGGACTTGGAAGTCTGGGGGGGGGGGCACGATGTCAATTTATATATCCATACATACATTAGATCAGTCAACTTCGCCTTTGCTGCTGCGGGGGGGGGGGGGGGGGGGGACAATGCCCCCTTATCTCCGCCCATGCCATCCATCTTTGAGCTATTAACAGGTTTGTCATTCCAAGTGATGTCTCAGAATTCATTAACCCTTAGAGTGGCTTTTAAAATTTCCCTGATCAAATTATAACTGTCCAAGTGGTAATCACAACCTTTTAGCAATTGCCATCTATTCTGAAGAATATTTTTTTTCCCGATCTCGTGAGCTGATAATGCCCCCTCCCCCAATACATAATAAAACAAGGAAGAGGAAAAATATATTGTTTTCTGCAATTTATGCTGTATGCATAATCATATAATACCTCGAAGAAAATAGGAAAAACCTCTTCACCTCTATTATCACACTTTGAACAAAAGCTGACTCTGCTTACTGACAGTGGAAGAGCGGGTGGGACAGAAGGAAAACGTGTTGTCAGGCAAGGCTCTCTGTACAGAGCTATATGGGCTCAGTATTGCCAAAATGAGGGGATTTTAAGAATCTTCAGGACTGCTGATGTAAGGGTTAAAGAAAAGCAGAATAGAAAACAGCGATTGGATGATAATATTGTAGTGCTCTTGTATAGGTGACCAATCATAACAGGGCAGGACTACTAAAAACAAGACCAATGGTCATCCCACTAATTCAAATGAGTTTGAATACGCACCAGCTTTTTGGCAAATTTCATCTTCTTGCCAAAACGAAATGTTTTGTCATGATTAAGCAATGGTGGCAACTGAAGTTAGGGCCAGCATTTTACATTAAAAGTTCTTTTATAAAACAGAATGCAACAATAAGCCTATTGGTTCCATTTGAGCGAATATAACTAATAGGCTTATTTATTTTTTCAAGTTTGGCAAAAGATCTCTTATTAAACTTTTATAGGTTAATCTTTGGAAACAATTCTTTCCCCCCCCCCCCCCCCAAGAGTAGGGATCATTTGCAATTACATGAAAAAATTTGGAAGATAGAGCAGAAATTCAGAAGCCATCTGGAAACTTTGCAGCTATGGAATAATTAAATTTTCACAGCATCAAAATAAAAAACATTTACACAAAGAAATATGAGTGATGTCTCCCGAGCATGACAGAAGAGAATGACAGTTCATTTTCCCAATGAGGATGACAATTTTACTTAGCCATTTTCATTTTAAATGTTTATTTATTCCATCTTTATTGATCGTTTTCCTATTTCAAACTTATTTCTAAAAAATATAGCTCATTTTGAAATTATTTTTGTAATCGTTACAGGTTAAAAAAAAAAAATCTCTTATCAACCAACCTAAATTCATAGAACCATGGTTGAGAGAAATTTTCTAAATAAAAGTTGTTATAATGTGATTATGTCAAAAATATATAGATTTGTAAGTCATTCGTAATCGTAAGGGATTCTATATTGGACTTTCATTATATTTCATAATGTAAACAATGTATTTCATTATTAGAAAGAAAATAACATCAATTATGTTCTGAATTTTTACATTCAGAAGAGTATTCTCATCTCTTAGGGAAGAAAAAGTTTTCACGAAAGTAAAAGCAGATAAAACGTTCAGGCTACTTTTTTTTTTGCATATTTTAAAGCTTTTTATTTATTTATTTTTTTTCGAATTTGCCTGAAAAACTGTTCAAGAGGTGGTGGGTATTGGAAGAGAAAAAAAATAAGTCATAACTATAGCAGTCGATATCAGTTAATCCATTGCCTTGGGTATTATTCACTCAGTGTTAAGACACATAGAAATGACGTTTGACAAGGATTGTAGAGGCCATCACGATTCGCCGTTTCCGGAATCTTCATTATCATCTTGGAACTCTTCTGTGTCTTCATCGTCGTCTTCCATATCATCACCATAGTCATCGTCGTAGAAATCGGTCATGTCTGTGTCCTGCTCCTTTGGTTTTGCTTTGTGCTTAACACAGTACTCTTCTAGAGTGGTGGGAACAGTGACATTGTCCTTCTCGGCTTCACTTCTCGTGGCTAAAACCTGTCTCCTGATGAAGAAAAAAAATAGAACGTGTGTAGCTGTCACACAGACATATTGGATAAAGCATTCAAAAATATTCCCCCAATCTCAAAACCACTGATCACCAGTGTGTGTAAAATGTATGCAAAACTTGGTCTGGTAACATCAGATTCTAGTAGCATCTCCTTTTTGATGTCATTTCAAGCATCCTCCTATATTTTTGAAAATTTGCCCTTTTGGTCTCTTTTTTTCAGGTTTCCAGAATTAATTTTTCTTTTTTTTTTTCAGAAAGTTTAAGCACAAGATTAAAATAATACTGATAAAATAAAAAAAAAATGCAATCAAAATAATATTCAGAGGTATATAATCTAATTCCATTAAAATAAATGTATTTTACTGAATGGTTAGTTAAAATATGTGTTTTTATTTTTTTGGTGGGAAATCACTGTCTCATAAGTTTAAACACTTTTAAAGATGACTGTAAATTTTAAAGAAGACATGTCTTCGCTAAAGTAACATATTTTCAGAGTGGAATAAGGTAGGGGGGGGGGAAGTTTGTTTTTTTTGTGAATATGTTCTGTCATCATCTATATGAAGTCATCACAGTTCACAAAGGAACAATTTCTAGAATCTTCGAATGCAAATTAAAAAGTGGCACTGTTGGACAAATTTCCAATATTTTTGACTGATCGAATCAACTACTAAACCACACATGCATCACTCATCCATATTCACTGCAGAACTTCTAATGAATTGGTAAATGTTGGAATGTGCATGTCCGTGTTGTGAACCTGACCTGACGTAAAGTATGTTTCTGTGTAATGCTTATTGTGTGTAGTGTTGCCATCTGCCATGAATTTTTCTAACTACGAGTAAGTGTAATGATTGACGATTTTACCGTTGTAACCCTGTTGCTCGCTGTGAGACTTTTTACTGAGGAGATCGAATTGCATTCGAGCCTTGAAGTTGGAGAACTTCAAAACCCCAGAAAACCAACTTCAGCCTACCACCACTGTGGCGACAGCAGTGTTTGAACCAGGATCGAATCAACTGTTACACACCAAGTTCTTGCTGAAGAGAACATTTTTGATGAAAAACAGATCTGTGTGTGTGTGGAAGGCCCCGTGCAATGTTTCATCGGACAGACAGACTAGTCCAAGGAATAATGCCAACTCAAACTATGTCTTTGCACAAAGTTAAAAATGTAAAAAATAATTTGCAGTTAAATATTACAAAAGATACAGTACATAGAAGCATAAGGGGATGGCAACTACATTAAACTGAAAAAGAAAGGATATGTATAGCCTGTCTAACACAATGTCACAAGAGATGAGAATGAAGCAGGAGCAGAAAGTGTATTTTTTATGGAAACAGATGGCTAAATATCATATTCATGGATAAGAAAAAGTGAAATTTGGATGTCTGCAATGCCTGTTAATTCTGTGATTACATGTGTTCTACTAGGATTTCTTCGTGTTGTGTATAAACATAGATTCAAATATTTAACTTTTTATTTTATTTTAGAAACCATGGTAAAATTATTACTTGACTTTTCATGTGAGAATTATAGACATGGTATTGAAGTACCTAATTAGCAAAAATATTAAATGTTTATTTGCTATCACTTTTTTCTTTATATTTGTCACATTTCTTTTGTGTTTAAACTTTTGAGATGGACTATAACATCTACAAATTTTTTCCTTTAGACGTGCTTTTTAATGTAGGGTGGAAACAAAAGGAATCCTGGCCGTAAGTGTTGTTTCATCCATTTTGCTTTTTTGAATAAAAGAGGTAACCCCAGGACATTCTCTACCCATGAGCCCCGCATAGAGAGACTCGGATGTATAAGGAAAATTCTATAATAATGAGATCCGGTGGTATGATTTTGAAAAGTATTTAAATTGGCATGTTGATATTTTCAACCAGGTAGAGGGAACCCTAGAATATTACTCTAGCTGAGGAGGGGACAGGGCATGGTACAGATAAGACTGCAATGAGTAACCACTTTCCAATACACCAAACTGCTGAACGAACAATGGTATTCTCCAGCTGGATGGTGTGATTTTCTTTTTCCTACAATAATGTGAAACAGATTCGCAACTTGTGCCTCCAAAGAGCTTTTAGAGGCTCTGCGGCCGCTCCAGGGCAATAAAAATAAAACAATGAATTTGAAGAATAAATTTTAAAAAAGAGGCCCACAGAGCTCTGCCATAAAAACTATTGACTAAAAAGCTCCGTAAGCCAAACAATGTTGGGAATTACAGATGTATGATGTGGGGCCATGACTAGAATAGAATTTGTTCTGTTTCAAGGCATGTTTTGTTCTAGTTCTTTGCGAATTTCAACAAAGATTGGCCAAAGCATTCAAATATGCCAAAAAAAACATATAAACACATATCATGAAGAGATAATTTTTTTCGCAATGCTATTGTTTTTCCCAGAAAGAGAAAAGAAATTTATTTTTTGAAATTCAAAAATAAGGACAAAACACATAAGGGAGAAATTTCAAAAACATGAGTATCAACTCATTTTTTAAACCAACTCTATCAAGAGTTGGTTTAAAAAATATGGACATCCGGCAACCCTATACATAGGTGCGAATTCCCAGACAGAAAATTTGTAGTTTGTCACATGATGACACACTTTGCTGGCGAAGAAAACGCCATACAAACAAAAAGGGAAATTGCATAGAGTGAAATGACATTTTTCCTGGACATTGTGGTCAATATGACAAAGATACAGTAAAGACATTTCTTTATAAAGATGTTCCTTAATTTTTCCTTACTTTCAGCGAAGCCTATATACTTGGATTTAAATTTTTAACTTAAATCAAGGATTGGAATTATTTTGCCAACTTATAAATTATAATTATTAAGACTATACATACCTCAAATATTTGTGATTTTAAAATTTTTTCGTAGAATTCATTTCAATCCACAGTTTTTTGCTAGTAGCACTTAATTTTCTGTCTCTGGCGAATTTTTTTTTTTTTGGAGATTTGGGTAATGATTGACAACTCAATGCTCATTTTTAGCATCACATTTAGCGACCTTGGTAATTTACCGAATTTGGAATCACAATTCTCCATATTTTTCTTGAGGAAACACGGTCAGTCTAGGAATGCAAGGACGAGGGAAATTTCCTTTGAAATTTTTTATTTTTGTGAAGCAAAAATTTCAGGATTTTCAGGCAAAAGATATGAAAAATCAGAAGAATCTGGTTTCAGCCCAGATTTCAATAATGCTAAAAAATCAGAAGGCTTCCAGGTAAATCAGAAGCATTAGCACCTATGCCTATTGAATGATTATTATTCTTTGAAAACCAATGAGGTTTAAAAAAAATTGTTGGTCAAACATCAGATTGAAAGACAGAAAAAAGATACAGTAAGTTCATATGTTTAATCACTGTGCTCTGTTTTGCCCATGTCTTATAGAAAATAGAAAAGATTCAATTGTGGAAGAACAATTCTTCTTGGGGAAAGCAGATAACCTGCCTGCACAAGATATGAACTAGCAACCCATATTTGCCACTTCAAAGACATTCGATTATATTCAATTTGGCACAAGCTCAAACAAAAGCTGAGAAAAGCTTTTTCCAGCCTGCTGCGTAAATATATAAAAAATAAAATGAAAATCAATTAACTAAACCAAATTCACATTGAAGATTTCGAAACCTATTCCCCTCAAATAATTCAAGCAAATCAATCTAGTTTCTACAGAAACATCTGTTAACCATACGTGCACTATAAAAAAATCTATAAATCAGAACATTTTGCATATTCTGCAATGAGCCTTCAGCCGACTGAAAATGTTCTACAGTCAAAATTGTCATAACAATGTTTTCTACTCAAAGAATGAATTAATTTTTTTTATTATCTTAAAATCTTCCTGAGATTGTTTTGTGATGTAAGTCATATTACATTTTTTGGTACATTCTGCTTTGGGGATAAAATCAATTTATAAATTTCTACATGTGACAAACATCAACAAATTTTCCCTCAAGAATCTCAACTAGCGAAATTAATAAATGCACCTGATAATGTTCTCATATTCCTTATCTTTTCCCTTGGAGTCTTTCCATCTTCTGTACATCACTGAGGCATCCACATTGGCAGGAGAATATGTGTTTGGCTCATTCAATAAGGATATAACACTCAGCAAAATCGTTCTATAGATTTAATAGAGACAAAAAATCACTTTAAAAAAACCACAAAGGTATTGGAATAGTAGGAACAATCACAATAATGATCACACAGCCAGAATGGCTGTGCATAAGAGTTTCGTATGCAAAATTTTACTATGCTGCATAAAATATATCTGCATAAAAAGGCAATCTCAAAATACTGAATCAATTGAAAGTGTAATATGATTTAAGTTAATAGATATACTCAATTTAAAATCATTGCAATGCCCAGGTTTTCTGTAATACAGAAGGATTTTGAGTAATCCCTTAATGATCACAAATGAAATATTTTTTCCAAACACCAATGGAATGAATTCAATCCAGAGTTCTCTGTATTTTCTTTTCCCTCTCCTCATCATTGCAAAACTTTGTCACCCTATGAAACAAAGTTGTTTTTTCCTCCCTGTCTATATATTCAGGGGTGGGAAGTGACTAAGTCCATTTCGGAGCAGCCTTGGAGCAGCAAAATTCAGGATTCAGAGCAGTTTTGGAGCAGCAAAATATGGGATTCGGAGCAGATATTTATAAATTGGAGCAGTGAAATTAACAAGAATATTTTCGTCAACCCTCAACCCTTTTCAAAATAAAACTGCACTGTCTTCTGTTATCAAACATCTTTTCATCAGCTTGATTTTCGTTTTTGGTGTTTTAAGCTTTTGACACCTTGTTTGAAAGAGCCACAGTCATAAAATTTTTTGCACCCGTCTATTTAAGATGACTTTTGCTTACTGAGGGCACTATTTGCTGCCTTGAACAGCAGCACT
The DNA here is from genome assembly GCF_987345545.1 of Pholcus phalangioides. Classification (NCBI taxonomy): domain Eukaryota; kingdom Metazoa; phylum Arthropoda; class Arachnida; order Araneae; family Pholcidae; genus Pholcus; species Pholcus phalangioides. The sequence goes on along the minus strand of NW_028301596.1, from coordinate 35,902,835 downwards.
TCAAATGAGCTAGAAAAATTTTATAAGTTTTTAATTTTTTTATACTTGGAAAGAAATTGTTGCAAAATGGGAGAGAATTTCGGAAGAATCAACTATATGTTTGGCGATTCAGCACTCATTATTTGGCGAGATTGACGATCTCAAACTCGTTTTTGGCGAGATTGGCGATCTGACACTCGTTATTTAGCGATATTGACGATTTAACACTCGTTATTTAGCGATATTGACGATTTAACACTCGTTATTCGACAACATTGACGATTTAACACTCGTTATTCGGCAAAGTTTCTAAACTAACATTCGTAATTCGGCGGACATGCGTTTTTACGTCCGGAATGAAATTTTTTTTCACGAAACATCGGGATTTAACACAATGACAATCGACTACGGTAATTTCTGCTGTTTCCAGTGACAACTTTTTTTTTAAATAGAAACACTCAAATTTGCACTTTAAAGCTGAAAGGCATTGCAAACCATCTTCAGTTCCACGATCACGGACAATATCGGGGTTTCACGATGGAAAGCCCGATCAGGGGCCGATAGTTTAAGTATAGAGGAATAAAACACGCTCTTCTCGTAAAGAAACGTTTCGTGGCTAGCAGGAACAAAATTTTTTTGGCGTCCTTCTCGATATTGCGGGCATACTGAAGCGAAATTCGCTATTTGGCGCAGAAAAATGCGAAAATACGCTATTGGAGCAGGATGGCGCAAGATATTAGTTTTGGCGCAGTGCGGCGCAATTGGCGCAGAGTTCCCACCCCTGTATATTCCTGTTCATAGGTGCCAGAACCTAGGGGCTGAGGCCATTTGAGCCCCTTCCTCCCCCATTAAATTTTATAAGAGGGCTGAGCCTCTCCAATAATTTCGGAAAAAATAATGTAATGCACCCTCCCTCATCTGCGTAAGCATTCAAGTCCTGTATATACAGGATGACCAAGAACTTTCAACCCTCCCAATGTTTTCTTCACGTCGACGCCTCTGCTTCCATTAGAGATTTCCCCCCAAACATAATGTATTTTTCTAATATATACATGTAAGAGTGAAAGAGAA